>NC_044509.1:10482365-10649865 GCF_902362185.1 Chanos chanos
CACGTCCTGCCAGAGAGCGCCACACACTGCCTCTGTGTCACCAGCAGATTGAAAAGCAGCGAAATAGCGCGACGTCCTGTGTGTGTGTGTGTGTGTGAAAAAGAGACGAATCATTAATTAAACAATGTCTTATCTTACGTCTTGGTCTGCTTCTGACCATTAAAGCCAAACCGTATCAAAGCCGACCCAATCATCTCATTCTTCCTTCTCTGGACAGCACACTCTGCCGATAGTCGTCCTGCTGTGATCGTAAATCACTTCGGTTCACGTTGTTCACTTCAGGGAACCTAACAAAATGTTTACTGCTTTCTGCAGTCAGGTAGTTTTTTGTTGTTGTTGTTGTTGTTGCTGTTGTTTTGGGGTTTTTTTTCTTAAATCTCACACCATGAAAGTTTAAAAGACTTTAGATACCTATATCAGCAGTTGTTGCCAAGGTTCTTCAGTTTCTACTACCTAGAGACCATTTGCTGAAGAGGTTATATCTATGAATGCAATTTTAATGGAGAGAAACTCCGAGCCTTGCAGCTGAACTGCCAAGATTGTGTTTAGTTTGCTTTTCTTTCTTTTTTTTTTTCTTGGATGAATGAAGCTAATGCATACGGGGAAAAAAAAAAAATCTCTCTCACACAAAAAGAGCTTCCATTAAATGATAAAACATTTCATAACAAGCTGGGACCCTTAAGAGAAGAAGAACACATATTTCAAAGCACTGGCCACATGCTTGTATAAGCCATTTTATAATATTTACATCATCTGTATGGTGTAATCTTTCAAATGAGTCCATTAAATTTTATGGCGGTGTCCAATTTTGCTTTCTCTCTTTATGGAGTTGTGTGACGTCCCCATAAAGTGAGTGAGCATAGCTCCTGCAGAAGGAACTTTGGGCCTCAGTAAGTGTTTTAACAAAGTATAACAAACCAAATGAGAATTGGAATTGGAGAGGAGAAAGACAAACTCTCATCCTGAGGCATTTATTAGACCTGCCTGCGCCATAGTGTTTCAACAGCAAGTATGGTGAAGAATTTTCAGCATCCCAATTATAGAAATATGGTGACTCTTTTTTTTTTTTACCCATCATCTACCACGGCGACAGAGTGATAGACTGAGTGGGTAAAAGACAAGTTTGGGCCACATTTCATTATTTTCCCGATAAGAAGAATTTGTGGTGAAACATCATTGGCCAATGACATTTAAATACTCCACTCTTGCTTCCTCTACAACCTCAACTCCTCACTTCTTTTGGGGTAATAAATCGGCAGAAACATTAACACCAATTGAAGTTAGATGATAGTGTAACTACTGCACTTTGCTCTCAAAAGGTTCTCAAATTACACTCTAGACTGGATGGAAAAAGGCTAGAGACAAAGGCCTGCTTGATTTCCTCTAAGTGGCTGCGTTTTCAGTACTAGATAATTGCAGTCATTCATCACGACTCTATTTTCTAATACGACAATTTTCTTGAAAAGTCTTGGGGAAATGATCTACAACGCTATTTTTTGGGGTGTGTGTGTGTGTGTGTGTGTGTGTGTGTGTGTGTATGTGTGTGTGTGTGTGTGCACGTGTGTGTGTGTCTGTGTAGGGGTTGGGGGTGGGAGTGTGTTTTAATGTGCATTTGTATGTGTTTGTAGGCAGTGAGGGGATTCTGTTTTCTTTTATTTGTGAAATTTGCATGCTCTCCAAATGAAGATGGGGCTTAATGCCATCATTAATACTTGTTGCAAGCTGAAAGAAATGAAATATTAGCTTCATCACACAGCTGCTGTTAATACCGCAAAAGTTACTTTGCCCTCTCAGCGGGACTGAGTCATAGCAAGCGTGTGAAAGATAGTTTAGGAAATAAATAAGTTCATCCCAATTTCATTTCCACACATTGAGTTAAAAGTGAGAGATGATTCTGAAGACACCGAGGGACTACACTCTTCATTTTGAGGTCTATCAGAGGGAATGATGGTATTTTTCATCTCTCTGTAGATGACGCGAAGAGATATTGGCATTTTCTCACACACGCTTTCTCTCACACTGTGCACCTCAAGACTCTGGTCCTAAAACAATATCACAACAGCGATGGCGACAATAACACTTGTAATGACCATTGTAACACACTCTACAGCACCTCCTTGTATTCAGGCAGTCATTAAATGCTTTCTCAGACCTGATGTCTCTAGAGTTCAATAAACAAATGAAATACGCAAATTCAATTGCTTCTTTGGGGATCCCAGAATTGGTATCTCCATATAAATGAAATTCATAAAATGGCTCTTCTCATGGTGTCTCTGTGGAATCAAAGCAGTGGAAGCTTGTCAGATGGTAATGAACTCTCTCTTCCTAGGAGAAAAAAAAAAAAAAAAACATATCAGTAATTATGTAGATTAATATTCATGATCAGATCAGATACAGCAGTCTGCATTGAAGTGAAGGCGTAGATGGATGAATGCCATGCGTCATCTGATATGGATTTTATTTCACCATTTATCACGGCACCGTCTGTGCGAAAGCTCTCTTGGCTCCTTTTATTATTCACTAAGAACTGGAAAGTGCTCCCCACTCGCTCTGATAGCTCCCGTGAACTGTAAGTGGGTGGTCACTTGGTTATGAGACTGTTAGTGACTTTTTTTTTTTTTTTCCTTTAGGTGATCTCATAGCGCCAGCATGAACAGGAGTGGTTAAGAAGGATTGCAAACATTAAACCAGGGGTAAGGCGGAGACCGGTCCCACCTTCTTTGAGGAGAGTAAGCCAGGCTCCTTAAGATCAGCTAAACAAACTCTCCATGTGTGTGTGTATGTGTGTGAAACTCAGCACTTTGTAGATACATTAATCTGTTTGGTGTTTGATGAACAAACACAGGAGAGCCCGGGAAAATGACTAGTTGTCTAAACATGCGTTCAAGAATGTTCTCCTGGCGTGGTGAGGAGAAGTGTTAGATAAAGTACAGCAGTGCATTTTGGCAGGTATATAAAATGGCTTGGATTTAACCTCAGAGAGGTAACTTAGGGCCAGTCTCTGCTCGTGCGTCTCACTTGAGCCAGACTTTTGTGAGGCAGAAACCATGTGAAAAGCTTGAGGTATATCCATGACGGAAGGAAATGTTGTGACACTTCCATTACATGGACCATTTTTAACTTTGCCTTCAGGGTCTATGAGGTAAGGGTAGAAACCCGGAGTCTGCTGCACAGGAGTGTACACAGTACATTATGACTCATACTACTCACCTCACCTTTATCCCCCCCCTCCCCCCCCACCACACCCCCAACAGGAGAGACATAGGGAATTCAGAGCACGGCTCGGACATAATGAATACATAACGTCCTGCATTTCTTTCCGGCGATGGGGTCAGTGTGTAGCAATATATTCCCTCATTGGCAACAGAATAGCGTTGCTCTGGTGGAGACAGGCCTGTAAGTTATGATATGTGATTTCATTTCATGTGACCGGTCCACGTGAAAGGCTGCTTGGTCCTTGTTGTTTTATCATTGCTACAAGCATCCCGGGCGAGAGCGTCCCTCCCGGGTTGGGCTATGTCCCCCTGAACTGTCTGGTGTGAGAGAGACTAGTGATGTATGGTTTGCTGCTTGGATTGATCTAGAGCCGAATGGGGGAGGTGTAATGATATGTCTAAAATTCACGGGTCTGATCCCTCGAAGGAATTGCCTCCAGAATTTTCTGTGAAAGAAATATGCCTGACCACCTAAATCACAGAGTCTAAAGTCTAGGTGATATAAACAGATTGAATCGACTCTCAGCTCTGCTGAAAGATGCTGACAGAGTGATGATCACATGAAGGGAAATGATAGATTGGACTCAAATCCCTGAATGAATACCATAGATGTTCTTTATTTATAGTGTCCGCCTCCAAAACAAATTTTTGCATCCGGACATGAATACCAGTAACCTTACGCTGGGTTCAGACTACACGAATTCAGCCCGATTTTGACACGATTATGTCGTCGCGGACAAACTTCCAGCATCGGGCCCGAATATGTACGTCAGGAACAAGTCTTTACCCATTTACCCATGTAGTGTGACATAATCTAAAAACGCCCCATGACACCCTGACGAAAAGTCTAGCATGTCAGAATTTTTTGTGCTTTCTTGCCTAGTTTGACATCTCCTATGACACGTTCCTAGACAACAGTTTGTTGACCCTCCTCCCCCATGACCTTGTGCAAGGTCGTGAAAAGCAGCATACGATGATTGGTCGGGGTCATACTTGTAGTGTTGCCAATCTCCTGGCCCTACACGGCAAAAATCTATGGCGCTATGATTGCCTAATCTGACATGGTGGCCATCGCGAAAGACAAAAATATCGTGTAGTCCGATCCTGCCATTAGGGATACCGTAGATGACACGTACAAACTGTAATTAACAATGACAATGCCCGTGACCATTGCAGTAGTGACATTTTCACAGCAGTTAAACATGTACATGCGCCAGTTAAACATGTACATGCAAAATTCAGAAATAACTGTGACATCTAACAAATTTTAAAATATTGCATCATGAACTGAAGGAAAATTGTTCCATGACCAAGTTCACCACACCATTTAACCATTTAGGGATAAATTATATATATATATATGTATCTGTGTGTGTGTGTGTGTGTGTGTGTATATATACGTATATATATATATGCATAATGATGGGAAGGTACACGTTTCACCAGTTCTCTGCCTGTTCTGTTTGCAGGTCAACGTTATGCTTTTGATACATATAGATCTGGGTTGATAGATCTACATGACCTGCTTTCATGCCTCCACACACTGATAATACATGTTAGCCAGTGGTAAACAAGCAGAAATGTAAGTCAATAACTCTGACTAGCTGATAAATTACTTATAATGAAAGGTTTTCTCATTTGGCCCGAGAAGAGATCCTTAAACCATCATATATCAATCCTCCACATGGAGACTCACAACTCCAGACGTTTTAGGCTTGTGCTCTGAGGTCTGTTTGCTGTAAAACACCTGCTGCAGTTAATTACAGGCTTGATTTTATTAATTAACTGATAGGTTGGGTCGGGTGTGTTAGAATGGGAAGATTTAGAGCAATGGAGTGTGCAGTAGTGTCAGCCTCCAAGAGTAAGACTGGGAAACATGAGCTTAGTCTACATAGTCCATCTGCTGAGGAAGAAAATGTCTCTGAGGTGTTTTGCTACTAATGTGAGAACTGTTAAATTAAGATTTATTAAAATCAATAATCAAGACATGCACTATAAACTGTTATTTGATAAAGTGGCTTATCCTCAGGAATGAGGCCAAACCAAATTAAAGGTGGCGTGGATCAGAACAAATATTTTTGACATTTATCCCTTAGATTAATTTCTTTAGTGTAATCTTTGATCAAAACTGGATCCAAATACAATCATCACCAGTTTGATTTAGCAGCAATCACCGTACAAGTTCCCAATGCAAAACATCTTACATGTGCAGAGGCAAAAGAACAAAATTATGGCTGAATAAGTCAAGAGAGTTGTATTAACACCCGAAAGATCAGCAGTATTCTCCCTTCTTTTGGAGGATAATTTAAAAAAAAAAAAAAAAAAAACATATCGGAACAATAAAAGAAATTACAAATAGAAAAAAACCCCACTATTAAATCGTTTCATGATGGCTCCCTGGTTGTGAAGTCAAAAAGATACCATTCACTTTCGTACATGTAGTTCTTGGGTTTGTACAGTAGGGAGTACTGTGCCGGTGGATAATACATAGATAAAACTGCGAATATGACATTCTGGCTCAAATTACTACTACTACTCCTCCTATTACTGCCACCACCACTACTACTGTCGGCCAACAGAAATAACGCTACGTCTCTTTGATGGTAAGCGATGGCGACGATCAAAGCACAGATCCATGAGCGTTGAGTCCCTCACTGATGTTCTGAGTGAGCCTGTGGAGCCTTCATCATGGCAAAAAATTGTGGATTCTACACTTACCTGATGCATGGGTTCATAAAGGCAGACATGTGAAAGCATCTTAGAGGAACATATTGCAGTGGCAAGCATTTTAGATTAAGTGGAATGGACAGTCAAAGCAAAACATAAAAAGGATGAAGATGACCCAGCTGAGCAGTGATCTCACTAATGCTTTGAGGACTGAAACTCTGTGAAGCTGGCCTTTCACCAGATATTACTGGGATACTTTCCATGATACTGTGAAGTAGTTATCAGATGTATGTAGCCACATGCGTGTGGATGAACTTATACATAATTGAATAGTGAAAATTTTCGTCCAGTCACTCTTTTATTCCCTTATTCTCTCGACATTTCTGACTGTTCAAAAGAACAGCACGACAGCAGAAATCACTTATCATACATTGAAAAGTTGTGTACTCATGACAATATCAGCGATGACACAGCTGAGGTAATAGTACACCACTCAGTAGTATTGAAAGAATTATTGCAAATACAGCAGGTTAGTTCCAGGATGAAAATGAGTTTTGAAAACTAAGTTACGCAATAGGATTACCTTCTCCTGCCCAGTTCTTCACTGGCAGAGTTAAATCTGTAAGGTAACTGTTGAATTATTAATATAGAAGACAGAAGCACAGACTAGACTGATATGGAGGCAAAAAAGTTTTACAAATTAGTGCACTGACTGCTCTGCACAATCAACACAGTGGTAGCTCCTGCCAGCTACCGACATGACCCCTTCAGTGCCTCAAATAGCTCCTCAGAATGTCCCATTGTCTGCTCCAGTTTCCAGACTGACAGCATACATTCAGAAACATTTCAAATCCTCAACCAGTGACTTCATCGAATCCAAAAACTGACACATTTGAGTACTGCCTCCCAAAGATGATCTAGCTTTATCCTCTGTCTCACGTACAACCAAAAGTCCTCATCATCGCACAAACGTATATAAACATTATTTCCCTGACAGCCTGACTAAGCCAAAGAACGTGACATTCTCTGTGACCTTTGATAGGACTGTTAGTGATTGTGGAGCAAATAATTCATTCTGCTGAATTTGTAGAGAGTGATAAAGACTCTGTTTAGCTGTGAGAGTTCTTATTCTTCTAATGACTCTCAAGAGGCTGTGCCTTCTGAGAAAAGACTATATGTCCTGTTTTCAGAGGATCAGATTTAGTATACCTAAGGGAATGAGCAATGTCTTCATAGCTAGCACAATGTCTTGATTATATTTGCTGCTTCCTCATTAGCATTCAAAGTAATGGTGGTGGAGGTTTGACATCCTGACAAAGCTGAACGTTCAGACAGGCTAACAGCATCAAATGAGATGTCAGTTTAGAATGAGGGATCACGATTCCTCACCCTTTTGATAAGGACCTCACTAACTACACTTGATACTCAGTTCTGAAACCCGTTGCCCCCTTGAGGCTAACATCATTGCTGATGGATAAGACGCTGAACTTGTTCTGGGGTACCCTTTCATTTTAAGTCGCCCACAGAGACAATCTGAGATGGTGAGAGCAAAGAGGAACACTGGTATACTTGGGTCCTTTTTCACCATAATCTTGGTGGCAAAAACGTGTCAATGATTCCATTTCCAACTTCCTGCGTCACAGAAATCACATCTTACTCAGTGTCCTGCTGCGACACAGTAGGGGAGACCTGCCCAGTGAAAAAGGCATCGGTAAAAATCGTCCAGTGCCCCCTCATCAGTTACTTGGGTGCCAGGAGAAGAATTCGGTTAACGGGCGATGAGCAATCTGAAGCAGCTTTTTTCAATTCCGACCATCAAGGTTTCATTGACCTTGTGCACTGCCTCCACTGCAATTCCTCTTTAGAATTTAGAAAATTGAAAAACAGAATTCACACAGTCAGCTAGAACTCCACTCAGAGACTGTTTGATTGTCTCAGGACTATTGTTAAAGATGTTGTCCTCAGAGATTGCCAAAACCCTTTAATCAGACTTAAGCTCCGTTTCTGGTTACATAAATGAGATGATAGAATTTCAGAGAAAAATGTACATGTTTAATATACATACACGGTTCCCTAGTTGATAGTTGGAAGACAATAAGATGGGGTGGGATTCCTGAGAACACTTGGCGAACATATTGGCATGTTTGGCTTGGAGTCTGAACTGGGAGGAACAGTCCTCATTTTGGTCTGAATCTGACACCATCTCACGACCTGTGATTGGCACTGGAACCTGCAAATGAGAGGTTGGGCAAGGGGAGTGAGGAACTTCTAAAGAACGTGGCTGCTGGAGATTGGTTCTTAACAATTTCCATTTTGTGTTTTGTTTTGGTTTGTTTTTTGTTTGTTTTTTTTCATAGATTTAAATCAGAATCCACAGTAATTTTTTTTTAAGATTGCACCAACTAAAGAGGAAAAAGCAAGAAAACAACTTTTAAAGTTTTAGTGAATTCTGTGTTTTAAACTCATTCTGAGCAGAGTTGGGGTGCTACAGTTCCACTCATCAATTTTGCTCATCGAGTCAGTGCTGAACTGATCCCTTCCATTGTTTGGCATTAATTTTCTTCCTTTTTTTTTTCTTTTTTTTTTTTCATTTTTTCAGTTTTTACATATTTTCTTTTTCTGGATTTTCAGTCAAGCATGTAAGAAGCCAGAACTAAATAATAACTGTAAATTTGCAAAAAAAAATACAACACATTTTTGATAAATTCAGGCTTTTAACTAATAGATAATCAGATAGATTGCACCGTGACTGGATTAGTGGCAGGAGAGAAGCGGATAATCTTGGAACTGTAGAAATGATACAGATTGAGCGTTTCATATTAAATCACAACGACATCACTTCTTGCAATCTCCAATATCAAATTGAATTGACCAGCTTGTTTTATATATATGTATTACCTGTATTACTTGGGCATCTCAGAGGAAAGAACATCTTTTTAAACCATGTCTTTCTAGTGTTCCATTGATTTGTGTGACAAATCCAGCCTGATCCATACTGAAACATCATAACCTCAGAGGCTCTCTGTGGTGTCTCTTGCTAAGATAGTTTTTTTTTTTCATCTGAGTGCGTAGACTCTTCTTTTTTTAATGAACTGCCGTCAGAAGGAAAGACTATGCGTAGATATTGACTTTTTTTGTAGTAGTAGTAGTAGTGTATACACACTACTCTCTGCCGGCATGACACGGATTGTTGACACACACTTGTGACGGTCCTAATGCAGTATGGCCCTAACCGTGCATTGAATATGTATACGTCCCAGCCACCATGTCTGTGAATGCTAGAATTAACCTGGAGAGTTTGTAAGAGATGCTGGTAATCTTCTTCTACAGAGAAAGTGCTTTGCCAGTACTCTCTCTTTGTCTTTTTTATCTGCAGTGCTACATCTCTTGGATGTTTCCTCTTTTCGTTTCACTGATCATCACATGTACAAAAAGACTAGTGTGGCGTGGAGACCAGGTCTGATATTGTTGATACTTTATTACTCAGTTACATCCTAATTTTCATCGTGTCTGTGACGACTAAGACAGTGAACCAAGAATCAGCCGGTCACAGGGGAATATTTTTATTTTTACGCTTTGAAATGTCATTTGACTGATCATTAGGCCTGAGCTTAACGTGTAGAATTTGACTTAGAAAGAGTCCTAACAGGGTATTGTGCCACCTCAAGCGAACAAAACAGTTTCAGTGCAACCTGATGTACATTCTGCAGATATCTGGAACTCTAGCAAACGGCTATCAGCCATTCTTCCATGTGAAATTTTCATAATTTGGTGATTTATTGTTGATAGTAATTAACAATGTTCCGGGTGCGGCTCCATAATCTCCCAAACGAGATCTGGTGACTGACAGGGCTGTGGCATATGGTTTATAGTGTTGCCAGGCTTATTAAATCATCTAGTGACCACTCCTGCCTTGTGGATTGGGGCACTGGTATCTTGGAAGAAATCCATTCCATCAGGATAGAAATGTTTCACCATATGATGAAGATAAACAATAAAAATGGCTTTTTTTTTTTTTTGGCAGTTACCTTGCAAAAGAAAAGGTTGAGTGACTCTACACAACACTGCAGCAGACCTTTCACTGTGGGAAAACAGGCTTGCAGGCCTCACTTTCTCTTTTTGGCATTCAGGACCTATGGGTTCGTCTGCTCATTTAATTCAGTAAATGAACTTGAATGAAAGCACCTGCTTTTGGAATACTTTGTATGCCCGACTTTATTTTGGTAGTCACTTCATGTGAATTAAACCATCACATAGAGGACCCTGCCCTGAAATCCGGGTTTGATGCTGTTGTTCTAATGGATAAGGAACTGACACAGCAGTGAAGATAAGTGGAAACCAGAAATCAATGTGTGATGTAGATAGCACTGAGACAGATGGAGTGCTCTTATCATATCAAATGCAAGCTTTGATGGTCTCCGCTTGCCAAAATGATTATCTGCCTTATTGTTTTGTTTACACAATCAAGCCTGTTTTTTTTTTTTTTTTTCCTCTATGTGTGACATCCCATCATCACTTCCCAAATGGCATTTACCATGTTTTCACAAGGGACACACAACTGAGTGTGAATCCACTGAAAATTGAGTGCTGAGGGCACACACAGCCAACATTCTGACGAGTAATTAGGCTGTTTTTTTTTTTGGTGATGTTGTTTACGTGCAAGGACTAATGGGACCCATAATCTGGCCTTTCTGTATTCCGCTCTCATGGGAGCACGGTCCTTGTTTTGTGGCTGTGTGTTGTAATGCACCCTACAACCCCACCCCCTAAAATTCCAGCTAAACAGCTGTTTAGACATGCAGCTGCAGCCCAACCCCCCCCCCCCCCCCCCCCCCCCCCCCCCCCTTGCCCGGCTCTTATTAGACATGCACTGTGAGAGGTATGTCTACGTGTGGAGACAGTCCCTGGGAGATTCCTCCTCTCTGCCCGACAATTCAGATAATACATTTGCACTGCACAGTTCTGCCCTTTTCCTTGCTTCACAACAGGGATAACTCCCCGTCCCGCGTACACAGGTGCCTCCTCTCCGGGGGTAGAGACTGTTTGAGTCCTCTACATTATGTCAGTCATAGCTGAAGAATGTCCGGGTTAAAAAACACGAGTAGCGTTTTTTGTTTTTTTTTTCTTTCTTTCTTTCTTTCTGTCGACACACCAGACCGAATAACCAGTCACGCGCACCAGTCAGGCCCAGCTGGCAGTCAGTGTGTACACAATGCACCCCCGCACCACCCCCCTCCCACCCCCTGCATTTTACGAAGAGTCAGAGATCCGAAAATTGCCTCGCAATGGGAAAAGGGGAATATCAGCGTAATCTGTTCCAGCCAAATCCACGACGCTCCAGCCGCGATGCCAGCAAGCAAAGTCTGGCGGATGTGCTGTCACGACTGATAAACTGCCCGTGCGGCAAGGAGAAGAGAAGAAGGGGGGAAAGAAAGAAAGAGGGCAAACAAAAAGAAATACAGCTGTCAGCAAATTTTTATCACTGCAGAGGCTGCGAACCATATTGAAGAAAATGCCAACGGCTGATTTTCCCTTATTACAAAAAATATATATATATATATATATATATATATATATAACAGAGGAAGCTTAACCACTGAGAGTTTTGCAGAAATCCTTAATTGACTCACAGAGCTTAGTTATTTCACAGAGTGGCTTAAGTCACTTCCGAAGGGCAGAGAAGACATGCGGGTGAGCAACATAGCACGGGACAAGTGTTGAGGACATCACATGGCCATCGCTTGATGGTACACATGTTTGTAGCCAAAGGTAATTTATGTTAATTGCCTTGGCTGTTCCGCAATGGAACTGTAAATGGAGGTAATAAAGAGAAGTGCTGATCAATAAATTTCATTTCTGAAGTTAATTTTAACCACCTTTTTTAACTAATGGATGCACCCTTCCTGGCATTTGGCAGATGATTTTAAATATTTATCAGACAGACAGTGCACTAATCAGTGAGAGCAGTATATTATACAGAGAGTCCAGAGGTAGAGCAGAAGTCTTCCTAACCCTCCCCCATGGGGTCCTTCAGACTACGACAGCACCATAAATACGAAATTACATTATCTCTCAGCCTCGGCTGGGTTCATAATCAAGCACGACATTTTTCCACCTCTCCTCCTTCTTTTCCCCCTCGTCTCAGGTAGTAAATAAAGCGACAGCGTGCTGCGCTAACGTCTGTACACGTCTGCAGCTTACGAGAAACAAGAGTAGAATGAAAAAAAATGAAAATGTCTTTTTTTTTTTCTCTCTTACACAGAGAGACACAGAGAGAGAGAGACAGAGAGAGAGAGAGAGAGAGAGAGAGACAGAGAGAAATGTTATTAAACATTAATAAAAATTTGTGAATGTGTGGATGATGGATATGAAGTGTCCAAATATCATATTACACATCCACCTCTTGTGACAGAGAGCAGCGTCCGATCAACCCTTCTGAGCAACAGTGTTTTCCTTCCTGGGATGAATGCATATCTCACTGTACCTAAATGTCCCATCTTCAGTCACTGTCCAAGTACCCTCAAGGTATCTCTCCTCCCTCAAAGTTCTCTCTTTGCACCTCAAATGTACTTTTAATTGCATTTTAATAGATTGTTTACATTCTCATAAATCTGTTAGGGGAGCTATTTAGTGAGCATCTTCTTCCACTAGACCAGAGTACGATTACTCCAGTATTGCTGGGCTGCAGACATTTGGAGCAATCAAATAAGGAAAAGCAATCAGAATATTGATGAAATCTCTGCTTAATCTGTCCCTCAAGACGATGTGAAATGAACACTCTGCGTGCTTTTAAGAGTGTGTGTGTGTGTGTGTGTGTGTGTGTGTGTGTATGTGCAGGCATAAGGGTGTGTATACTTCTGTGTGGTGTGTATAGAGTAGCTCAGTCACCAGGTGTCTCTCTCTCTCTCTCTCTCTCTCTCTCTCTCTTGCTTTCAGCTGCTTTCATACACGTCCTGTAATAGAGTTCTGTCTTTTTTGTCCTATTTTAGCCTCTCTCTCTACAATGTTGGAGGCCTTCTGGGTGTGATGGCATTACTGCGAATTCTATCTCCGGCCCACACAACATCTTCATCAAGCCAAGCTGGAGATGGAAGAGAACTCATTGGCCTCATTATAATGGTGGAACGAGACTGTACTTGAGGACCATGTCCATTTCCACTTCCCGAGGATGTGCTGTCTGAGCTCATTATGAATTGCCTCTCAACAGAAAGGGAGAGATGAGATATTTAGATATGTGTGTGTGTGTGTGTGTGTGTGTGTGTGTGTCCATTGAGTTTGTGTGTGTGTGTGTGTGTGTGTGTGTGTGTGTGTGTGTGTGTGTGTGTGCATGTGCGTGTGTGTTTTTGTGTGTGCTTGATTGTTTCATGTCACACTTAGAGTTCACTATTCTCTGGTACTGTGTTTATGCAGTAACCTGTCAAGGCACAGAGGGGGTGGGGGGGGGGGGGGGGGGGAGGGGGCGGGCAGCAGCTGGATATGTGGAGTGAAGCTTCCATTAGAATCAGCTTCAGGCAGCTGCCAGGTCAGCTGTGCTAATTGGAGGCACATTTTCACCAAGAACTGCCAGGAATGCCATGTGCCACCTTAATTAACCAAAAACGCGCCTGACTGCACACGGTGTACAGCGCTGACACACGAATGCACCGTACACACACGCGCGCACACACACACACACACACACACACACACACACACTCGTACACTCACACTCATATTCGCTCAATTAGACATACATACGGCAGAGATAAGAAAATAATTTTTCCTTTCTCATTGTCTTTTATTAGCCACAGTAACGCTGGACGTGTCCTGTTGCCAACAAGAAGGAGCCAAGTAATCCCATTCGGTAATTTTTCAACGACATTACAACAACACGGGATTAAAAAAAAAAAAAAAAAAGAATGATTATCTAAAAGAGGGGAGCACTTTCAGGTCTTCAGTGCCATTTACTTTAATTGATCTACTTTCATCTACTTGTAATTACGCCAAAAGGTTAATCACGTTAACCTTTCTCTTACCGATTCATGTTTTTTACATCCCGAGCTACACACACGCGCGTACACTCAAACGCACGCAAAACAAAAAAAAAAAAAAATCATTTCTGCCTCTGTGAGCCTTCACACATAAACTGGTTCAGCACGCCTGAGTAATTCGACTGCTGTTGTGGGACAATGTGGCTGAGCTGTTTTGGCAGACCCCGAATCCCACCATAGACATGAACAGTATTACCCTGCATGCATCAGTGATAATGGGCTGCCAGTGTCCTGTAGATAAGTGAGGGCACCCTGCAGAGAATTTTAAACATTAGCATATCCTTTTTCTTTTTTTTTTTTTTCTTTTTTTTTTTTCAGCGACACTGATGGAAAAATTAAGCACTTCAAGCAAGCAAAATGTTTGGAAGAAAATGAGCCGCATCAAACAGCGGGCCGCTCATGGCTCCTTTTGCTGACTTGTTTTGAACTGAGGCGACCAAGGCAACGTGATTTAATTATTGAAAGCAGATACGTTTCACGGTGATTCAGCAGTTATCATATAATGGGGTATTACGTATACTCTGTATACTTGAGATTTTTTATTTATTTATTTATTTTTTTTGCTTTGATTAAAGAAATAAATATACAAGACACAAATGACGACGTGAGATTCTTAGAAGCGTGTTGCTGAAAAGACAGGATCACTGCCGTTAAGGTATGACTATAGCACTGAAGTATTTCCTTTTGAAAATCAAACTATCCCTCAGGGATTGTGGTCTTTCTTGGAAAATCTTTCTATCCTTATCTGTCCCCATGAAGAGCTTTAAATAAATGATGGTCAGGTCCTCACAGGGCCCCTTTACCTGTACTCTCATCCCTTGGTACTTCTACAATCTTGTGGTACTTTCTTTGTCCTTAAGTAATGCAGGCACTGGGTGAGACTTACAAAGGCTTAGCTTGTCATGTTGTATTAGATCATGGATTATGCTTCTTGCTAAGATTATCTAAGATTTTGTTCCCTTGTCATTCATTCTTGTCTTTTTCACCTTGTTCCTTGTTTACCACATACAGTCTACAACTCCAAAGGGATTTTTAAAGTGGTCAACCCACTGTTGGAGAATCTCTGTAAGCCTTTTTTTTTTTTTTTAAGATGAATAGCAGCAAGGGCCCCCAGCGCTTGGAATGTGTCAGGAGACAAATCAAAGCGACAAGTCCTTGGTTATCGTTGTTGTCTTGACAACAAAATTCTACCACAATAATGAGCCTCTGTCACTCCGTTGTGGGCTTCTGTTCTGGATTTTTGCAAAAAGCTGAGGACCGATTAATTTACAAGATTCCAGATCAGTCAAAAGTGATGTATGTAATGCATAAATGTATTTATTTATGAAATTTCTCTGCACGTTGCACTTTCCGACGCGACATTTTGAATGCCGAAATAGAAGACACAACATGCTGTTTTCTCGCTCACTCTCATCAAGCTGATGTTAAGAACTGAGACGCCAATGAACGGCGCAGTTGAGAGCCGGCAGATGCTGAAACTTCATGAAATTCGGCACTGAAACAGACATCACAGTTAGCATCCCCTCCAATTCAGATTGGATGGTAGAGCGACCCATTAGTACTCTAGTTTCTAATGAGCATATGTGCTCCTGCTTTGCCTGGGCCCAGGATGGTCCCAGCGGACTGGCCGCAAACTCAGACTGCGGTCCCACGGCACCCGCCCCCCCAACTTACCGTCAAGCCCATTAAACTAATTCATCCACACATGCTGGCTCTCCATGAAACACACATACACACACACAAAAAAAAAAGATACATGTTTTTCTTTCTTTTTTTTTTTAACTTCTAATAAAATTTAGAATCGCCATTAGCAAGTTTTTTTTTTTTGTTTTTTTTTTCATCCTCTTTTTAAAAATATTCCCAGTCAGAGAGTATGCGCCTTTATCAAATGGCTGCGGAATTAGATTTCTACAGCTTTCTAAATCCCGCTCAAGTGAACGTTCATTTATTTATTTGTCACCGTAAACTCTGTTTCTCGTCCCAAGGATGTCAACGTAGAAATAGCTGTCTATTTACTTAGTGTGCTGCTCAGTTATAGTTTAATTTAAAACCAAATGAAAGTATTTTTGGTTGACGTGCTGAAGTGTTTGGAGCTAAAGTTGTCATGCATAAACATAAGCTGCTCTAAGCTCCCGGAAGAGTCCTTTCTCCTGGAAGACATTTTTTTTTTTTTTTTTTTTGGCTAGATGAAAGAAGTCAGATAGGAGAACTGGTGAGAAAAAGAAACTAGGGGAAGATGGTGGAAAAAATATTTGTAAGAAAGGCACCGCAGACCACACACTAGCTGCCTGAACAGACAGGAGGGTAACAGCGATCTCGCTGAAACTTGATAAACTTTTCTTCGAAAGACCCGCAAATCTACACCCAGTGTATGCGGGCTGTATTATACCAGTTAGTGATACTAGACAGATGTTGTTCTTACAGAATGTGTCTGGTTGTGGTCTGGGTGAGGTCTTTTCAAGAGGGGAGCCGGAATGGAGATTCCATAGAGTGTTAGTGAGAGACAGGACGGACATGCTGAGAATCTCTATGCATTATTTATGGGAGTTAAATTGAAGGGGCATCTTCCTGGCTGTCTGTGCCTTCAAGAGACAGGCCGAACCCATATCTCATCGACATAATACAGAGCCTGCCACAAGACACCCCACCCAACCCCACCCCCATGCCTCTGTCTCGCTGTCTCGCTGTCTCGCTGTCTCGCTGTCTGTCTCACTCCCTCTCAAAACCACCCTCCAGACCCCCACCACACACACACCCACACACACACGCGCACACACGCACACACACACACACACAAAGGGGAGCCATTGCATTAATCCATCATATTAGAACAGATGCATTAATCATGGAGCAGCAGAGTTGTGCAGAGGCTGATAGACTCAACGGGCGGGCTGAGCCCCGGAGAGGAGTCCGCGGAGCAATCAGGCTCACAGAGGAGTATCACAGCTGAGCAGAGACCGAGAGAGCTGGACAGTGCTACGGGGCTGAGAGACACACGAATGACAATGCAGACCATATTGCACCATTAGAGTGAGGCGCTCTGCCAAGTGTGTACAGCACTCAACCAGTCCGTAAGCCATCTGCACGTCCACCATCTGACAGCACAATGCAGGTGGGGATCTGTCTCTGGAGTGTGTGTGTGTGTGTGTGTGTGTGGGTGGGTGTGTGTGTGCATGTGGGTGTGTGTGTGTGTGTGTGTGTGTGTGTGTATGTGTGTGTGTGCGTGCGTGTGTGTTTGTGTGTCTTTGTGCCTGTGCATGAAAGAGTGAGAGGGAGAGACAAAATGAGAGACAGAAAGAGAGAGAGAGAGAGAGAGAGAGAGAGAGAGAGAGAGAAAGAGAGCAAGAGAGAAAGGGCAAGAGAGCTCGTTTGTTTGTTTCATGTCACGTTCACAGTTTCCAGGGCAAACATTTTCCAGCATTACCCTTCTGTTCAGTTAAGCACAGAGTTGTGAATCGTCAAGATTACCCCAGAAGCAGTGCTGAGGGCTTTTCAAAGACAATCATAATACTTGCTCATTTATGCACACTCAGTCTCAGGAGAACTGTAGAAAACAGATCATTTGAATTAGAAATATGAAAGCACATATTTAAGGATGAGTGTCTTTATTTTAATCATTAATACAATTCCACAGCAATTCTCCAGAAGCAACTCAATATAGCAGCGCAGGCTTTGAAGATATTCAGATGCACGGATATGCATTTTCTATGTCACACCCAAGTCAAATCAAGGATCCAAGTAAAATACTGTACTGTGTGTTTTCAGAAAGATCTTTGCTTGAATTATGTAACCTCTCATTCTTTCTTTCTTTCTTTCTTTCTTTCTTTCTTTCTTTCTTTCTTTCTTTCTTTCTTTCTTTCTTTCTCTCTCTCTCTCTCCCTTTCTTTCTCTCTCTCTCTCTCTCTCTCTCTCTTTCTTTCTTTCTTTCTTTCCCTCTCTGTTCTTCTCTCCGTCTTTCTGTCCCCACTCAATTTTTTTTGTCTCATGAACCATGTCTGCTTGGCTTCACTCTGTCATCTTTCTGTCATGGTGTGTCTGAGGTCCTCTTTAAGGCCTTTGTGCTGTGAATGTGGGGATATATTCAGTCTCCCAGTGTTCCTGTGGGGAGGAGGGCTGTGAAAAAAAAGGCACACGCATCATCTTCTCAGCTCTCATTCATCTGTCCTTCCATCACTGCATTTCATTCACAGGAGCAGACGTATGCATCATCTCACTTTATATTGGGCCTTAATGCTCAAAAAGAAGCCAAGCAGTGGATTAGTCAGTGAAAAAGCCATTTGAACAACCTAACGTAATCATTTAACACAGTACAGCAGAGGGAACCAATTTTACGAGCGGCAAAGACAGTCTAAAAATCTGTGACGTTAAGAAACGAATGCCCATGCGGCGAAATCTTTTGATCTTACCCCACTTACTGGACATTAAATATTTCGCTTTCCATTTGTGCTATTGAGACAGGTCTAAAACCCCAGATGGAGAGCGCACCAGTAATGACTGTGATTCGTCAGAATCTGTCAACCAAAGCCATCAAGGCAGAATTTCAATTATAGTATGCGGTTGATATTTCTGTCATCGTGGCAAGTGTAAGAGAGTGGGGCCACCTTGGGGCCAGTCCTGAATCAGAGTTTCAGTAATTAGTAATCTCAGTAATCAGTTCAGTAATCAGTGGCCACAGCTGAGAAGAGCTGCTCTCTAGTCTCCTTGTGTTAAGGTTCCCTGAATTATCTATAGGGATGAAAAGGAGTGAAAGATGAGAATGATCTGTTTTCTCCACTGAGCAGCATCGCAAAACATTAGAGCGGCAGCAAACCGCACGATTTCATTTCAACTTCAAAAACAGAAAAGGGCGGGGGGGGGGGGAGAGGGACAAAAACGAAAAGTTAAATGAAATGGCAAATCGTTTTTTGTTTTTTGTTTTTTGATGCTGAAATGAACCTTGAACCTCCAGGTTTTGTGGACCACCAAGTTATTAACGCGTACCGTACAGAAACAACCATTCTGCATCTGAACAGTTTTATATCAAGCTGGAGATTCAGAGAGGAAATTGTTCAAAGTAAGAACTGGAACTGTGACTGCTCCACGTGACAGTTATGAAACGGCCCTGACTGAGACGATGTGAGATGGCACTAAACAACCGCTCCATTGTTACTGTTCTGATAGAGAAGACAGGAGACCATATTCTGCTTATGAAAAACTGTCATTAAAGGCAAAGTGTGGGGGGGGGGGGGGGGGGGGGGGGGTGATGTGGTATTTGGGCAAAAACATCTATAATCACTTCACTGGAAGAGTGGGGATCACTTTAGATCAATTCTTTTTTTTTTTTCCATACACGCACTCAGTACACTTTTGCAAACATGTAATTCTCTTGGTGAGCGAGAACTAATGTATCATGCTTATATCACGGTGTGAAATGAACATTTTGAAGCAGGTTGCCAGGGTCCTGGTGGCTGGATTTGCTCAAACCTAGGTTTGGGTTCATTACAGAAAGGTTGACTGGAGTACCAGAAATTCTTTTCATTCCTCTCAATGCAACCAGTCATTAAGTGACATTAAGGACTCTGCTGGAATGCGTCTTTTCCTTTCCTCCGGAACGTTCTGGGCTGATTTTATTACATTGGGCAGCCAAGCACCCACAGCTGGGGTGCTACCACAGAACAATTAAACGATTATGTGTCTGTTATATGCACACTCTCATACACCTAGAGTGTCGGAAACTGCAAAGAATTCTGTTTAAATTACGTCTGCCACCGTGTCTATGTTTTATTGCATCTTAAAATGTATATTTCCATCCTGGCAACAATCCTGACGGAGAAATTGTGTCAGTAGGAAAAAAAAAAAAAAAAAAGAAGTCTGATTGTTTTTCTTTCAGATCGTCACTTGTGAATATGCAAATTTATGTTAATGTTTGCTTGTTTGCTGTGTTTTAACAAAGGCGGCACCGGCATTTGATGATGAATTTATCACGATTAAAACTTGAGCGTGGGTGAGACTTTGACACATGGGTGCGTTTTGTTTGCTATCCAAATGCAAAGCACACACCAAATGAGAAGTTTGAAACAATAATTCTCATTTTAAAAGCTAAGAATTTAACAATAACGTCAAAGCTCATTAGACCTTAGGAAACCCACCCAAACAGCACTGACTGTTGCCAGTATTATTTAGAAGTTCATTACTCATGTTTGTGCATTGCTGTGGTATTGAATTTCTTAACAATATCATAGCAGTTATTTTTCTTATCTGATATTTCAAGGTTTGTAGCGATAGATAGATAGATAGATAGATAGATAGATAGATAGATAGATAGATAGATAGATAGATAGATAGACAGATATGTAAGTGTGTGCATGTGTACAAGTCTAAATATGTATTCTGCACTAAGCAGCAATTTATCACAGTGAACTGTAACTACAATATCATTATAACTGTAAGCAGTCAAGTGAGGAAACTGTTAGAATATCTGTTAGAACAGTTTCATTTTATCCATGAATTGTCATGATGTCTAATTTCTTTATCTGTTGATGTGATTTCAAGCTTTCATCTAGAATTTATGCTGTATCATTAACTTCATGCATATAAATTTTTGTTCAGTTTTCTGAAGCAACCATAGAAGAACAGTTTGAACCCTTGAATTCAATTTGTTTGTGACCATAATGAATTTTTCACAATTGGTAAATATTTTAATAAATAGAACTGGGGTACTTGATAGAAATTCCTATTCCACTGCGGTACATTGTTAACTTCAGGCGAAAAATCCAAAAAGGACCAAGAAACTTCTTAAATATTTTGAACAACTGGGTCTATTTTGCACCAGGATTTTTTTCTTCTTTCGCCCAGTAGGGGATACTATAGTACATGTATATAATGAGGCAATCCGTACTTTCTATATACTGTACGTAACTATTGCATATAGACACCTGAGAGCTAACTCTGCAGCCACAAAGGGAAAGTTTGACATTCAGAGAACATGCCGACAGTGCCCGGCAGGTGCAAGGTTCATTTAGTCGAGTGTACCTCCCCTGTAGACAGTCCAGTCCAGGACCAAATACCTACAGGAATGTAGCTGTTCAATATCACACCTAATCCTGAGTTTCATCATTGTGCTGCCTGCTGAGTTGTTTATATTAATATCCACTTTTGTACTGGAGACATACTGCAGTGTCTCCAGACAGTGATGCTTATTAAAGCCCAGCTCTGCTTGTGACTGTATTAGCAGCTGGTCTACTCTGGGGGTTTGTTTTGGAGGGAGAGGCCATTGACAGTTGTGTGTGAGCGTGAGAGGGAGAGTGAAAGAGAAAGGGGAGGGTGAAAGAGAGAGACACAGAGAGAGACACAGAGAGAGAGAGAGAGAGAGAGAGAGAGAGAGAGAGAGAGAGAGGGGAGGCAGTGGGTGTGAGGTCTCTGCATTGACCAGGCTTCTCCTGAGGAGAGAAGGCCTCATTACCCACAGCAGGAGTTGTGATTTGACATAACGTTGGAACTGGTCTAGAAATTGTGCTGGGCTTTTTATCAGTGTCAGAAAGGCTGCTGCTGACCTGTCTCTCCCACACTCTTAACTGCACAACCACTGCAGTCCAGGCCTGTCAGATGTGTGGGCACCGCAAACACACACACACAAACACACACGCACGCGCGTGCACACACACACACACACACACACACACACACACACAGTGTCAAACATAGACAGATAGAGAAAGAACGGCAGTAAGACTGAAATGATGAACAAACAGAGAAGACAGGTGATGGGGTAGATTGAAGAGGTCAGCGTTTTTTTTAAAAAAAAAAGAAAGAAAGAAAGAAAGAAAGAAAGAAAGAAAGAAAAAAAAAGGAAAGGCTTCCACGTTACCGTCTCCTCCAGTCACGTCAGGTAATATGGCTGTGGAACTTCATCCACACAGAAGTCAGCCAGCGCTCTATTTTTAAAACAGACGTGAGAAGTACGGGCGTGTCGCGCCGCGCGCTGCTTACTGGTCGAGAGCTGTGCTTTAGGTGTGAATTGCACCAGTGACAGCATGCCAACACTCCCTGCTTTGTGGAGCGAACATGCTGTGTCGCATGCTTCACCCCCTTTCCTGTGCAGCTCACTGCTAACGATTCGCTCGCACCCGACGTGTGTGTCCCATTTGTGTTCAGGTAAGGATAGCCAGAGGGCTAGAGCTAATTAGCCTAACAAAAAAAAGAAAAAAAAAAAAAAAGCGCGCGCTCGGTCGCGCTGCTCCAAGTTCAACTGAAGTCTGAGAAGACGGAGGGAAAAGTGCCGTCGTCATTCACGCGAGGTCCTACGAACCTTTGGGTCACGCCAACCGGCTCGGTTTTGGTTTTGCAGAGAGCTGCTGCAGGATGCTGGGATGTAGAATAGAATCACGTCACTGGAGGACTCAGCTGGTTGCTGTCTCCCCTCACACACGCGCACCTGCAGTAGGAGACCATCAAAGCCCCCCCCCCCCCCCCCCCCCCCCCCCCCCGCTGAGACTCCTGACACAAAAAAACACCAACATAAAAAAACACAACATAAAAAAAAACAGTTAGATTTTCCTTCCACGTAGTCTCTCACTTATTAATGCGCACAAGACACGCTCGTTCTGTCTAGAGACACTGCGGGATGTCTTGAGCGCCAAAAGTGGGTGTTAATTTCAAGTACACAGCAGGCTTTACAGTGATGAAAATCGTAGAATCGGATAAGATATCGAACGGTTACGCTTTCTGCAGATATTGGTCATTCTCTCTCAGATTCTTCAGTACACGTACTTCATGAAAAATAGAAGAGCGTGAACTTTTAGAGACGATGCCCCCTGGAGGCCAGTGAAGGATATTACATACAGCAAGACTGAAGGCAGCTGTAAAAGCTGTTGATCATTTAGGTAGATCTGATCAGAGGGGACTGAGTGCTTGGAAAGTAAGCAAAAGTGCCTTAGTAATGATACGCTGCTTCATATTCTAACCTTCTCTTTATGTAGGTGGGCGGCGCGGTCAGATTACTCATCTTCTCTCTGCTTTTTTTCTGAGAAACTTTTCCTTTCGATTACAGGTAAAAGGGCAATACATAATCGTCTACCAATTATATCCTGGCAGGTTGTTGGGCTGTGGACCCGTCATTACTCAATGTCAATTCTAAAGCCCTCCTGACAGCTGTGACTAATGTAGGAGAGAAAAACAAGGTTAGGCATTAAAATGGTCACCCCGTGGATCAGGTTAGATAGAGAGAAACAACAAGGTAGTGGTTACACTGTCTGAACAGAGGGGGACTTAATGATATATCCTCAGACCATTTTGTCAGTCGATTTTATTATCTTTTTTTTTTTTTTTACATATGTGGATACAGTTTATGCTGCATGATTCACCATCGTCTCTGTTTATACATATTCCAGTCTCTGATTTTTAAGGTGATAACTATCTCTCTCTCTCTCTCTCTCTCGCTCTCTTTTTTTTGTCTTCAGAGATGTATTCAGAGGTTTTTAGACATGTGACAGAAGTAAACTGGCGGAGCCGAAGTGTGTGTGTGTGTGTGTGTCTGTGTGTGTGTGTGTGTGTGTGTGTTGGGTTGGTATTAGAGACACATGCATAAGGAAAACGGAAGGAGGGAGGGAATAAACAGAGAGAATTTGATGACACGATTGAAGAAACAAAGGATGAGAGGGGAGATAGAACTGGGTCTCCAGTTAAGGGTGTCCAGTGTGTGTCGGGAGCTGCTGTTTGTGATGCTTTAGACAGTTCCCGCTGATGGAGGCAGAAGACCCAGGAGGCATGAAAGTGCTGTGATCCAGACCAGAGACGTCGTCTAGAGAGACCGTCATTTCACCCTGGCAACACCGACACACACACACACACAGACACAGACACTAAAGGCACCCAAAACAAACAATCTCCATGGTGACATAATTCAAAACCAGAAAACACAGATGGGTAATTAGGTGCTACATTGGTAGTCAGCTGCTCTGTGATGCAAATTGTCATCTAAAAAGCTTTGACTCATTAGCAGGGACGTTAACAGGCAGGATTCAGTTTACGGCCTCCTTCATGATGAAAGAGTGAGAGAAGAGAGAGGGAGAGAAAGAAAATCAGCATTTTTATTCAGTTCCGTTCATTAGCCCTTTGTTTGGAATATATCTGGTATGCCTAACTAATATATCTGAAAGATGAGTTGATATATATATATATATATATATATATATATATATATATATATATACAGACATGCATCAGAGAGAATAATTTATAAGGTCTAGCACAGGCCTCGACAATTTGTAAGTTTGCTTTTGGAATGGAAAGTTCCAGTAACTTCATTTTCTGAACTTTTGATCTCTATTTCTCAGTGGCCTGGTAGCATCGTTTTGATGGAAGTGGATCGTACAGTGGGCATTTACGAGAATAACCGAATGCATCAGCTTGTCCCGTGGACATTAATGATTATTTTGCGCTTTACATGAGGGCACCAAAGCAAACATGAAGGGTAAGATGACATCACTGATGGCTATCATTGCATTTTTTTGAGATGAGAAGTCTCGGTATTAATACACTATTGCTACCGAGTCACCGTTTCCTCATGAGTGGTCTTTAGTCTCTTGAGCGCCACTCGGTCGAGAAATAACGGTTTTAAATGGAAATGCTCCCAGTCCTCAGGAGCTTGAGTCTGAGCTGATGTTTTTTTAATTTGTTCAAATAAGCTGCCAGTGTCGTTGCCTGAAAGCAGTTGTGGGCATTCCGTGACATTAATGGCCAATTTACAGCGAGTTTGTACGTTATAAGAGAGCCCGCTCTTTATTATCTGCCGTTTCTAGCGTGCTGATAAAAAGATTACACTAGCTTGAGAGACAGCAAAACTTCAAAGAACGCAGAAAGGAGTTATTTCCTTAAACTAAAGCAGCATCTTCCAGGAACAAGCTCGTGTCTGTCTGCGCCAATGGTAGAGGGAGGAGATTGCGATTGAATGATGCCATTTTCCCTCAATTAACTAGCCAGTTAATTAAATCACTGATGTAATGGGTTTAGCCTTGAAAAGGTAATGGCAGGCGGGGTACGGTATAAATTTCATCCGACAGTTTAATTGGGTTTCCAAAGCGAATAAGATGATGCAGCATGTACGGTTAGTTTTTATTCTAATTAAAAATTATTCAATCATTGATTCCACCAAGTCTCTTTTTTTTTGGAGCTTTGGGATCCTCCACAATATGGTGCTTCCTGTACGGATGCGTTGTTTTGATTACCGCCACCATTAGTCATGTGATAGGCTCGACTGGGACTCTTCTAAATGACAGCTACAAATGACTGCGCTTAAGATATGAGTCCAAACATAATGGCAGTCTCCTTTGTTTTAAAAATCAATGGCTTTAAATGGGGCCAGAGACAGCAAGCGTAACAGAAAATCCATTCCATCCCGTGTTTCTTGGTACCCATAAAGGCTCTAAGGTTGAAGATTCTTGTCTTGGGACAAGAAATACTTCCACCAAGCTTTAGTTAAGTGCTACATAATACCCTGCCAGCTTGGTCACTTAGTACAGAAGCAGGGGGGCACAAGTGTAGTGTTTGCCTTGCAAATGGTGCCTGGGTCAGTCCAGCCGAATATCAGTAAGCCTCCATCTGTAATAGAACCTGCTCCAACTCTTACATCCATATCCCCTATGGAATGAACTAATGTGATCCTTTCCCTTTGTTTTCCTGCATCTCTGATATGATACATCATTCAAGTGCTCTCTCTCTCTCTCTCTCTCTCTCTCTCTGTCTCTTTCTTTATCTTCTCTTTAGTCATCATTTTCCACGTGTCTTCTTCACACGGATTCCACTTTGTTTGAGATGTCCTACACAGAATTTCACTTCAATTTTACACACGACTTTTATTTATTTATTTTTTTTAAAAATGTTTCACAGCTTTTAAGTTCACATGCATTAGTGTACGACACCTCCCGCCTCAGTTTTCCGCTGTAGTCTCCAGCTATTGTCGGAGGGCAGGCGAACCGTCTGTACGGATTGATCCGAGCCCTGTCACTCTAAGGGGAAATTACCGGGCAGATGAAATGTATTCACACATTCAGAGAGCGGCAGCTCATTTTTGTCATTGCACCTCAGAGAGGGAAGCATCAGACACCTACTTAACCATGCTGTGTCAGACACTCCGGTCGCTCAGACGAACAAGGTGCTGAAGCCATCTGAGAGGGGGGGGGGGGAGATGCCATACAAAACAAATCGTCTGGAAGAAAAAAAAAAACCCCCGACAATTTGGCCTACTTCCTTTTCCAACTTTGAGAGATCAACACTTTTGTTGCCCAACCAGCTTCAGATGTTTCTCTGCCTCTCCGTCTGTCTCTTTCTACCTGCAATATGTCTGGGGGAGGATGAATTGGTGGTGGTGGTGGAAGGGTGGGAGGGAGGAAGGGGAGGACGAGGGGGGGGGGGGTTAGTCAGACAGTTGCATGAGACTTTGCCAGGACTTTCAGCTCTAAATATAACTTGTGTAGGTTCTGTTCTAATGATGATGCAATTAGGTCATGTTCTGTCAATGCGAAAGACACTGTTTCTTTGCTAGGCTGATGAGGGCTAATCATGCCTTTGCAGAGAGCAGGTTGCTCCTAATGATGCTGGATACTGAGGTAAGTGGGATGACTATATTTCCAGCGAAGCCCCGGCCAGAAACGTAAACCTGTCTGCTTGAGGACATCTCGGTTCGCTATCTCCCTCATCTCTTCAAGCAGCCTTGATTTGTTCTGCTCACTTTCTCATTAGAGCCGTGTTGGACATTATTCATTTTCGCCCTAGTTTATGTGAAAACCTGGGCAGAGCTTATGCCAGGAAAATTAGACCCCAGAAGACCCTCTCTCCTTTTCACACTAATCGATGGCTTAACTATGAAGGTCGAATCCGTTCATCTCAAATACTTTTCGTCCACATTTCACCCTCTTAAAAGACATATATAGGCCCAGAGCTTTCCGATGTTATAGACCAATTTCTCAGAGAATTACCAGGCCTAATCTTGGATTGAACTGCTCTCTGAATGGATGTTCTCCCATCAAAATACAATTCAGTCAAGAACTAGTTTTAATCTTTGCCTGGGAACCCATTTCCAAGCGCATTCATTGTATCTGCGCATGTTTGTTCATCTGTTCGTGCGTGTTTGTGTGCGTGCGTGCGTGTGTGTGTATGTGTGCTTGTGCACGCACAT
The DNA here is from genome assembly GCF_902362185.1 of Chanos chanos. NCBI lineage: Eukaryota > Metazoa > Chordata > Actinopteri > Gonorynchiformes > Chanidae > Chanos > Chanos chanos. Next base: position 10,509,431 of record NC_044509.1, read on the forward strand.
ATGTATGTGTGTGTGTGTGTGTGTGTGTGTGTATGTGTGAGAGAGAGAGAGAGAGAGAGGGAGAGAGAGAGAGAGAGAAAGAGCCAGGATTCAGAGTTCTTACAGAGCTGTGGGGTTTTCAATAACTATGGAAGACCTTCTTCTGGACATGAACACTCTCAACCACAGCTTGAGCTCTCTGAAGCATCACCCCGAGTTCAAAGTTTCACACTTCCTCTCTTGGATGCCGGCCTAGAGCTCTCAGCTTGTGATTGCACACACCGCAGCAGTGTGCTGAAGGGGAAAGCCCATTCTTTTTTACTTTTACAATTGGTATTCCTGACATATTAAGTTGAGGATACATGAATTTCCGAAAGGTAGTATTAAAAAGTTGGTCGAAAGAAAAGGTCTCTTTCATTTCCGTCCTCAGTGCATGAGTGGGTATCTAATCAGGCTGAAATAAAATTAAAAACAAATGACCGGGCCGGCTTTTGACCATTTGTAGGACAAAGTTCAAATAGGAAATCAATGTTAGACGAGGAAGACATTTTTTATGGGATGAATAATTTTTCTCTGACTTCGCCATGAAATTTTGATCTAGGGTGTCAAGCACAGAGCTGTGCGGCTTTACAGTCATGTATGTATGTAATATTATTAAGGGATGAAAAATAGCAGTGACAGAATGTACAGTATGTGTATGCAGTAGCACAGCATCTGACAGATCAACATCTTTCCATTTTCTTCCCAGGATTGCTTTTCAAAGGCCAACATTTACACATAAATAGATTATGGATAAAGCATTGGATTTCAGTGAGGATATATGCCAGATGCACTTTGATCGCTCTACATCCTGAAAAGATCAACGCAAGAAGCAGTCGGCCTTGCTCCGCATTTAAACATATTTGCCCACACGAAAGAAATGTCTTGTTTACCCAGCTATTCTGTATCTGTCAGTGTAGCCTTTGAATAGAGTTTGAATGCCTGCTGAATGTGGTACAACGCGCTACACACACAAACTGCAAGTCTAAACGTATTAGATTCACAATCTCGATACTGTTGTGGTTTACCTGAAATGAACTGTTGATTATGAAATGAACAAAATAACCATTGTTAACTGCTGTTGCTTGAGGCTGCTCGATATGGATCACGATTCCTTTTCCTGTATAGGCACAACCTCACTGAACGCTATACCACACTGAAATGGATATGATGCTCACATAACGCAGTGACCAATTAGAGAGGTGATGTTCCACCTGATGCTCCACTTATGTAGCCACGTGCCATTCTGCAGACAATAGAATACACGAGGCAGACAAATCACTCCCACAAACCACCAGAGAAAGGGTATTTGACCATATAAGGTAATCAAAGATGAGCACAGGTTGGGCTGGAATAGACAGAACAGATAGATAGATAGATACATACATACATACATACATACATACATACATACATCCATACATACATGCATAGAATACTTCATTGATCCCCATGGAAAATTGTAGTGTTGCAGCAGTGTATATTTACAAATATACACTGTTTATACACACACACACACACACACACACGTATATATAAACTACTATATTACTAGACAAAATAAATAGAATGAAAATAGAATTCAAGATAATGAGTATTATGTAAGTGTAGCACATGGTTATATGAAAAAGAAAACATGAATTAATTGTTTTTTCCTTTTCACTGCCTCCTTTGTTGATGGTAACCACTGCTTTAATACAGGGTTGTTTTACGTTTGCTATCACCATGATTTTGTTAAATGCTGACTTAATTCATTTGAATAACTTTCTTAATGTGAAGTCTTTTCATGGAGCTGAGTTTGTTATCTTCTTTCACTGTGTTCCCAGCAGTGACACTACGTAGTTAGTAATACCAGAGGTAAACAGTAACAACATCTGTTGCTTTCCCTGTTTGTTTTCATCAGCGCATTTCTGTCAATCTTCTCATAGCTTTAAAACAAAGTACACCAATGCATACAGCACTGTGCAAATTGTGATAGTAAAAAAAAAAAAAAAAAGAGAGAAAAAAAAAACAGGGCCATGTATCTGGCTCGTCGGGGGTTTAGGGGGGAAGCGGCTTGGGGGAGGGTGGGTGGGGGGGGGGGGGGTGCAAGGTGAAACGAGAGGGCGGTGGATTGAGAGGGTGTACTCCGGGCCTTGTCTGTTCCTGTTTAGTGGGCTACTCTGTTCATTCATGTCTGCTGCTCCTTTAGATCATATTTACTTGGCTGTCTTGTTTTTGGTTTTTTTTTTTGTTTTTTAATGGTGGCACCTCATGTGGACAGCAGTATCTGATTAACTTTTTGTTGTTGTTGTTGCTTTTTGCATTCAGGAAACTGTCAGGAAATATGTCCAAAAAAAGAAAGACCTAAGCTCCCTCTAACCCAACACATATACCTAAAAGAGGAGTCTACGTAACCACGAGATTCCTTACAGGAGAAGAGAGGAGCACAACAGGTGGGTGTGATGGGCGTAGGGAGGTGAAGTAATAAGGAGTATAAGCAGTAGAAAAAAAATTCTAAATATACAATCACAGGAAAACACATGTATACAGTAATGAATCCAAAGAAACTGTCTTTAGAACATGACCAAGAAATCTACTGAAAACAGTGAAACTAAATAAAGTTGCTGTGACCTGTCACGGGGCAAAGGAGAAAGTTTTGATGAAACTTTTGCAATAATCTAGCATTGTACTATCAGTACGAGAGTGAAAGACAAGTCTCATATAATAAGGAGATATACTCAGAACACCACTGAGTATTTTAAGCGGTGCCTTAATTCACAGTAATTAACGACTTAGTTTTTAACATCTACCGTTTAAGATCAAGTTCATGATGCCTTTATTCGTTATTCATGACGATTGATGGTAACTACTGTGTGAATGTGTGTTAACTCACATAACTTTACTGACAAGTGTGTTTCTGGGTCAGCGAATATTTTCCATTTTTCAGGCTGGTTTGCCGTTTCCTCTTGTCAGAGGGCTTGCTGTTATTGACATCTATGAGCTACTGGGGTTTTTTTTTTTTTGTCTTAATTGAAACTTTTTTTTTTTAAATGGGTTGTGAGTTGGACCTGCCACCTCAGATCATTTGTATCCCTGTGTTGCACTTCTTCCAGCAGATATCCTGGCGGAAGCTGCTTGTTCAGGAGCCGCAAAGGATAATCCATACAGCTCCCTTTCTTCAACAAAAAAAAAAGGGGGAAAAAAAATGCACAGCTTTGAAAGGTGAACTCCAAGAGACCGGACGTTGGATAACATCGGCCACAGTCGGCACGCATTTCCCCAAGCTTCTATGTAGAAAATAAAAAAATAACGATTTTATACAGCAGATTTACCCTAAAACCGAACAGCTGAGTGGACGCGAAGAGGTTTTCATGTGAATCTCTCTAGAGAAATCAGGGGGAAATTAACTGGCAACCACAGCCCTGTTACTTCCTGCAAGGCTGAGCACTGACAACCCACTGTCTCAAGTTGTATGGTGCAATCAAGCGCAACATTACATTTCAGTGTGTCAATATTACTACAGTAGTGAATACAGGATTTTTCAAATGCCTGTCTAAAAATGTTTGTTGACTAACCAGTGTACTCTGTCATTGCCGGGGTTCAACCCTATTTGCAGGGGAAAAGGGGAATTATGAATTGTTTGCCACTTGTGACAGCTTTTTCCAAGATAAGCACAGCACAAAGGAACACTTTGTGGCCAATGCCAGAAATGCTCTATGTTTTATTTGGGTATGAAAATTGCATTTTTAACAATAGTCAAATTCATTGCTCATCATAATGCATTGCTCCCTCCCTCTCTCTGTCCAACTCTCTCTCTGTCTTTCTGTCTCTCTCTCTCTCTCTCTCTCTCTCTCTATCTCCCTCTGTCTCTACCTCACACACTCAAACACACCACAAACACACACACACTGCTCTTTAATTGTTTTTTTTTTTTTCTCCCCCCCCCCCCCCCTCGCCCCCTTTTTTTTTTTGCCGGAAAGCACTCTGGAGAGAGGGAATTGGCTAGGGGTTGCTCCAGGCAAAAATGTCATTATGATGAGAAATTGGATTTATTCAGTGTTGACCACTCATTGCCCATTCAAGCAATTCCACTCTCAAAGCTCTTTGCCCTGACTGGAAGAGGTAGTTAAGAACGTGGCATGGAGAGGAACTAAAAAAAAAACCCTGAGAAAGAGACAGAGAGAGAGAGAGAGGAAGAGAGAGAGAGGAAAAAACAAGGGGGGGGATTTAAAAAAAAAAAAGGAAGGCTGACTGAAGCCCAAAAATCATGGTGGTCCTTCAATTCTGTCAGCCAGCATGAAGGTTTATAGCCAATAAACATGCTACATGTATGTTCCCTTTTTGTTTTTAATCTAATTAACAGTTTTAAGGTCACATAAACCAGCTGATTTATGGTGTGTAATTCACTTACCAAGGAGTCCATGCTGGAGGTCTTGAACCCTTGATTAATTCCAAGGTTCCCTCAAACAATACTTGGCAAGGAGAAAGCAGAGTGGGTGTGGAAGACTAAGCTTTTCCTTTTGTTAGACAAGTTGTCCAATATCTTGGCAAGAAGAGGACTCGCAGCCCACTTAATGCCGTGTGCGTTGGTAATTTGCTTATTTTGAATTTCAAATATGAAGGAACGGAGGGGAAAGCTATTCCAGTGGATCAAGGGCTCTATCAAGGTCGCGCTAGCACAGGAGCGATGTAGGAATTTACCACTCCAGTTTACCCACTAGAGCGCTTGCATTACCATAGTCATTGTTCAGGAAAAGAGTGTGTTCTACAATAAGCACCACTCAGGTCCCTGGTTGAGGGTTAATAGAGAGAGAGAGATCTTTCATCACTTGTCTCATCTTGTCTTTCACTCTCAAGGACAGCCTGGAAATTTCACTGTACTCAGGAGAATATTTCTCATGTACTCACATGTGGGTCTGCTTTGACTTTTACTCAGGAAAAGAGAGAAAATGTCGGCAGAGGCTACGTTGCTGTGATAGACTTGTTATTATAATAATGGTGTTTTTGCAATACAGATTTTTTTTTTTTAGTTTGTTTGTTTGTTTGTTTTAATTGCTGGTCTCTTTGGCATCTTGCTTTGGTGCCTTATCTGTCTTCGCTTGATATCTTCATCCTGAAGATGTCCTTTTTTTTAAGGAGGAGACAATCTGTTATCTTGGTCCATTGATAATTTCTCTTGTCTCCTGAGGGCAATAAGTATTATTTGGTGGTGTGGTGAATTTGAATGCTTAGAGTGTAGGAAGAGCCAGGTGCGCACAGTGCATAAATAAGCTTTCTCTCTCTCTCTCTCCCTCTTTCTCTCTCTCTCTCCCTCTTTCTCTCTCTCTCTCTCACACACACACACATCTCTCTCTCTCCCTCCCTCTCTCTGTCTCTCTCTCTCTCTCTCTTTCTCTCTGCTTTGCCTTGAGCACTTTCCTTGTAAAGACACTGGAAATTGCAGCCTTCATGTTAAGTCTTAACTAACACAAGTTTGTGTGTGTGTGTGTGTGTGTGTGTGTGTGTGTGTGTGTGTGTGTGTGTGTGTGTGTGTCCAGATTCTCTGGTAACCTCTCCCTTTTCCTCTTTTTCTTAAATTTCTCTATAGCTATGTAGAAGAAGAATAGCATGATATCACATTGCTGACCATATTGTGTTGACTGAAGTAGTCAGTGTATCCTTCCTCTAAAGCATCATGGTCATTTAACCATAGCATCAGCCAGGTTAGAGACAAAGCCATCATTCATCATAGAGGACAAATAAAAAATGCATCGCCTGCTCTTCCAATATGCTGCTCGAGTCTGTCCTCCAAGAGAAGTCACTCTCTCTCTCCCTCACACACACAACCAGCTTCAACAGCACCATTCCCGCGTACTTCAGTAAATTGGCAATTAATAATGTTATCCCACAATGCCTATTATACCGCCTCTAATAAACACTGAGGCTTGTCATAGGCAAATGACTTTATGTCCTGTATTGGCAGAGATTAATGGGCTGAGGAACAGGCCTGGAGCACTCCACCTGAATTATGGTTGACTGACAGGAAATGCATGCTAGTAAGGGAGCAGAACTTACAGCAGAGGCACAAAACAAACCCAGTGTGTACTGAACTGGAGTTATATTCACACCTGATTATTCTTTCACTCCAGCCACCCCGGTGTTCAGAAAAATAAATAAATAAATAAAATCTCTTCACCGCTCTGACAGCACCATCCCTGCAAAGGGTACATAGTGATTTCAAAATCATTTTGTATGACTGTGGCTGATTCGGTTTGTGAAGCTCTTGGTTTTTTGTTTCTTTCTTCCTTACGTCAGTAACACCTCTAAACTCCGAGAAATAGTCTTTTAATATAGTCTGTCAGTCTAAGTTTGTTCCAGAAGAAAGGCAATTAACAGTTGTGATAAGCTTTTGTTTGTTCAATAGCAGCACTATTTTTTTTTTTTACTATAATTTTACCCACTTAACTTTCTGTGTTTACTGTGATTTACACCATGGCTGAGTTTTCACCGGATTCTGTGACGCATCTGTTCTCTTTTAGTGGAGGCAAAAAAAATTAAAAAAAAAAAAAAAAAAAAGCTATTTGTGCAGTAGCTTTAGTGTAGTAACTGCTTAAACAAAATGGTCTGACCATACCCAATGTTGCAAAAGTTCATTTGGCAAATGTGTGATGGTTTAGATTGTAGACGTGTGATAGTGTGTTTCCCATCAGATCCCTTGTTTCCTTTAATGAGCTCTTGTTTAGTAGGCTACACCGCAGGAGATAAGTACTGCTTAAGCAACAACCAGATCATATTTTGATCCGTTTCAACCGTGGAGAATTTAAAAGAGTGACATGCCTGCCCTCTACTGGTCAAAAACTGTACAACAGAAAGAGAAATTTAGACTGGAAACCATGTGTTCAACTTAAACTAAACATTTCAAAGGCATCACAAATAGACTAGACAATTAGCTTTTTGTTGTTGTTGTTGTTTTTCATGCTCGTGTTTTTGTGCAACTGGCACGAATTATGGAATAGATATGACCTCGTCTGATGGAATTTACCGTCTTTTTCAACTGTTTTCCGCAAGCACGGCATTTCATATGCATGGACCATTTTTCCGATGAAACATCTGAACAAATGGAATCCACTATTCATAAATCACCCCTCTTAATGGGAGAATTATATGAACAAATCAGAGAAGCTGGATAGCAGCATGGCAGAGTCGAGAATACAATAGTGGCCTTTCTGGTACTGACAGATCTCTCTGAGGCAGAACTAGGTTAATCACCAAGAGAGTTCAATTTGTTCCCAACTGCAACTCCGACCCTGTCTCTACACAGTCTGAGTTTTTCAATCGCCACGGCTGAGACAAGTTTAGGCTCTCTTTCTCTGATAAGAGAAAACTCCGTAAGAGAAGAATCTTGATATATCTTACCCAAACCTTTGAGCTGAGATGGAGAGCACTCTTTATCGATAATCTCACAAACGTTCGTCATACAACCACGATTATCGTGCCAGTGTATCAGTTGAAACGCTCGCTGGAACCAGCTAAACTACGTAACATATAACACTTTTGCAAAAACATGAATATTCCACGATAAGTCTTGTTTATAGTTGGCAACAGACACTAGTAAAAGAAAATCTAAAAAATGATCGTGCGTGGAAGAATTGGTAGCTTGCAAGTGCAGCATTTCTATAATCACATTTCCCACTGACGCGGCGACAAACATGGCTGGTGCACATTTTGACAATGAAAAACAGTTTAATTCCATAAATAGCATCTCTGAGAGGCCAAATTGATTTTACATGTTTAATTCTCGTGATTCAAATGTCAGAGGAAAATTAGATTTCAAAATGGACACACAAAAAAGGATTGCAATGAGAAGGAAACCACGTGGCTTCATTGTGCAACTGAAAAGTAAACAGAAAAAGTTTTTTTTTTACCCAGCTTCCATTAATTTCTATTACAATTTCGAGCTTTTCACGAAAATCAGTATTTACTTTGACAACATTGTCTGTCAAATGTCCATTATGCCTATACTTTGTTCTTATTTCGAACGCTATTCGTCATAAAATATTCCAGGCAAATAAATAACATAGCATTTACGCTGTTGTCTTTTGTGACAGAAGTAAAATAATTCAAGTCACTGCAAAGACAAAGAGAAAGACAGATCTATTTTTTCCACAAGGTATCTGACCAGCTACAAAGTTTCATATAGGATCCTGACCTGAGGATCTCTCTCACTGGGTGATCCATACAAACTACTGGAATATTCCACTGAAGTTGTAAGGGATGTACGCGTTTGTGTGGGATTCCATGTTGTGTATGTTCTGACAGAGCAATATCCATGCCTTCTGTATGTTCAGAACTGTAGTCTCTCCTTTAAGATGCCTGCCTTTGAAGCTGCATAGTGCGCCAACAGACAGGTTCAAAGCTTAGACTCCTCTTTTTCTCCAGCTCCTCCATCTCCTTCAACACAGAACAGCCACCACCAACCCTCTCCCACTCCCCCCTATTAATAACTGGGTGGCTCCACTGATGGAGCAGTCCTTTGAATTATGAATGAGCTTTTTCTGTGCTTCTCAGTGGGAAATTCCATCCTATTGTCTTGACTTTTTTGAAACAAAGGTAGCGTGAGGGAGATGAAAGCGACAGGGCTTTTTGAACGTGGTAAAGTCAGAACGGCAGCCTGGGTAAGTTTTCCCCGCCAGCTTCTCAGTCAGACTACAGAGTTGTTTCTGTATGCACTTTCAACAGTGGGGCCTCGCTGATGAATGAATAATAGCTTATGTTATCGAAATACAAATTAGTAATTAATGTAGATGCGGCGTGCGTGTTTTAATAAGCTTTCTAATCTAGACCGATGATAGTGATGTGTCTAAACTTCTAATCCAATATTGGGTGTCCCCCAATTCCTGAACATTCTAAACCATTTCATTCTAGACATTATTTTTTTTCTTGCAGATACCAAACAATATACAGAGGTTTTATTTTCCATGGTTCATTATTTTCACATCTCATAATTCTTTTATGAGGACGGCCACTTTCTGTATTGAAAAACTAGGGGATTGTGAGTGCGTATGTATGTTTCCGTGCACGTACGTGTGTGTGTGTGTGTGTGTGTGTCAGTGTAAGAGTGATAGAGAGACAGAGAGACAGAGAGAGAGAGAGAGAGAGAGTCAGAGAGACAGAGACAGAGAGAGACAGACAGAGAAAGAGAGAAGACAATTTGGGGGTAGAGTGGCTATTGTTGGCCTAGTTTGGAATTTGAGGATATGATTCATCATGTGACCCAGTTAGAGATCAGCATTCATACCACCTTTTCTCCAAGTGCAGCCCTCAGGCATCTCTCTTTCCACAAGGATGCCTGATATCCCCTCTCCAACTCACGCTGTCATAACATCATCATTTTTTTATCTGTATTGATATTTTTCATTACTACTGTTTTAAACAAATAAGGGTGCTGCAAAGGTGATTCATGGGTGATTCACAGGCGTGGTGAGTGTTGTCTTGGAAAGACCGCAGTGGATTAAATGTCATTTGTGCAGTAGGAGAGTGTGGGAGGTTAGGTGCAGATATTAATGTGCATTTTGTAGAAAGGCGTGAGACAGATGGAGAACCGGGGGTTACTTTGAGTGAGACATAATCAGAGGAACAACTTTCAAATGAGATGAATCATGATACTAAAATATGATACGTTAATCGGAAGCACACTTTGCATAATTCTAGCAAACAAACGTAAGGTAGCTTTTTTTTCCTTTGTCTTGTGGCTACGTGCCACAGTTACAGTACAGAGCTGTTTTAAGCTTTTCAGAGCCTGGACTAAAATTCCATTTACTATCACCATAATGTATTTGTAAAAATGCGCTGCTGCTTCTTCTTTTTCACAGAGACTACGGAGGGACAAAAAATCCACTTCAGGAGACAGCATGATTTGTTCTTTTGCCTGCAGCCTTTAATCATACTGATACATGCATTTATGAATGGATCAAATATATCAGCTATATAAATGTGAGATTAGAAAAACAAGAACATAATTTAAAAAGAATAAACCACAAGCGTTTCTACCGTCTGTTAAAAATTTCCCCTCGAACAGATGTCTTTTCCTATGTCCTTTTTGATTTCTTTTGAATATTTCGGTAGAGTATAATTGTGCTAATACCCTGTTCTGCATGTGAAGTGGGGTTTAATTGTGGAATTGATTAAAAAGTTAAGAAATATTCTGGTCTTTCAGTCAGAATGAATAAAAATTCTGACTTTTATATACTAATCTGGAGGTGTCAAAATGTTTTTTTTTTAATTTATATTTTATGTTATTTAAAGCAGTAATAATGTAATAAATAAAAAAAAATAATAATACTTTGAAGAGTATAGTGGCTTCTCTTGTGAAAACTCTCCTTCACACTTTCAATTACATATTGACTTTCAGAAATACTCCAGACAACTGGAGACAGTTTGGGGTTCACAAATTCATTCTTGAGGTCAGTAACAAACATTCTTTGTCAATCTGGGCTGATGCATGGGCTTGAAGCCAAGACATCACGTCTTTTTTTAATTTTTTTTATTTTTTTTCGAGTAATTCTCATAATCCTAGAAAGAATCTGAAGCTTTATGTGCCACCTATAAGCTATTTTTAATGATTTTTTTTCTATTCAAAGCTCATAAACCTTCTCCGTGTTGCTTTTCGTTAGCGCTAGAAATGATCGGCAGCTACATCAAAACAAAAATCAAAACCTGGGGGGGGGGGGCGGGGGGGTTTCAAAGAAATACTTAAATGCATAATGTTACTTTTCATCTGACTTCTTTGAAATATACATTCATGCTGCTATGATTGACAGGAATTTACCACATACCACTAGGAATCAAACATCTCACTGCTGTTAAAAAGCGACCCGATCAAGATGACGACACCAGATACCCAGCTCAGCTTGATCCTTCAGCGCTGATACGTAAAGTAACATGGCTGCGGCCCCCTAAGAGGTCAAAGGCCGTCCGTGCCTACCCTGCGTTCACTTGTGGAACATTTTCGAGGGGCTGGAGCCGTGTAGTTTCTTGTAGAAAAACACTGCCATGCCGATCACAACGATGCAGGCCAGAGTCAGTACTCCCACCGCCACACCCAATCCCACAGAGGAGCTGGACTTGCTTTCACTGTCAGTCGCTGTTAGTCGCAACAAAACACAGCATATCAGAATGGCTTCTCTTAGCAGACCTCTTGAGTAACATCTTGAGTAACATCTACACAATAGTGTAATCTCAACCTATTGTTCCTCAGCATGGGTTGTGTGACCTCATATCAATCCACTGGTGTTACATATTGTGTTTCTGACACAATAATATGTTCAAAATAAGAAAAGGGTCAAAAATGTGTTTGGAAGCATTGTTTATAAGAAAGTAATACTTCAGTTTAGAGGGTGGCTTATGCCAAGTGACAGCTTACCTTCCTCTTTTGATGTCGAAACTGAAAATAAAAACAAATTGAAAATGTTTATTAAATGGATGTGAAACTTTCAAAAAACTTTTAAAGAGTCCTCTTCTTGTTTGTGGAACAGGAGTTACATTCTTTCATAAAATGTCCAGATTTAATGTTAAACAAGGACGAATTTGTCTTTGGATGCTACTAGAAAAAGAGAACAGTTCAACAAGGACATAGATGGCCATCTAAGGGAGAGTGAAATGATTAGAAGTCCTGTAGAGATTCGCAATTACAGGGGTGTCTAAAGATCTCGGAATAAAACATTGCCTTCTGCATATGGTTGGGAGGACTTACCGCTCTCTGTTCTGGTGATGATTGCTGGTGAGGTGATGGTGGTGAAGTCTGTGATTCCTTCCGTAGGTGTGCTGGTCTCCGCATCTCTTCTTCTCCTCCTGCCTGGGCATTGCTGTTACCATAGAAATAGCAACCAAAAAACACAGAAGTAATCAGCGACGGGAGAGTGAATCTACAGAAAAAAGGAAGTGGGGTGTTTTTTTTTGTTTTTTTTAATTTTCTGGTGGCGGCAGTTAATGCTAACCATAAACGTGCTGCAGGTGCTTCTCTCACACAGACGCGTGATGCAATGCAAGTAATAGGTGGACACGGTCTCGTTCTGCTGTTCTATGAAGCGGAACGCTGGGAAGGAGAACCGAGCGTTATGGCTCTGACCGTTCTCCAACATCGATGTCAGCTGGTCCACGGAGCATCTGCGAAGCATCAGTAGAAAAAGCGCTGGATTTATTTCACTTGTAGCTGATGGATAATATCATTTCACCCAAAACCGATTGTCTCTCTATGTCTCTCTATGGCAGTATAAAGTTTGAAAAAGAATAACAGAAATGTAAAAAAAATGCTTTACCACTCTCCTGAACAGTGAGGGAAAACAAAAGAGAAGCCAGGAGAACTTACGACACAAAGAGGTTGAAGAAAGTGGAGTTGGTTGGGTGTGGAGAAATGGAGGCGTAGCATCGGTCCAAGAGCACAAAGTACCTGTTGGATGAAAGTTACACTAGCGTTATTAGCATCAGATTATCAGAGACAGGGATCTTTTCCACGGACTAAAGTTAACGTCATTCAGAAAGGAAGCTTACTGAGAGGTCAGGTTGGTGGCCTGAACTTGCACATAAACCGGGGTTCTCAGCTCAATGCCCAGGGTCGGTATGACAAGGGGTGAGGTATAATTTACATCCTATGAAGACAGAATAGAAGTCCAAGTTTAGTTAGTGATTTATTGATTCAAAAGAAACATTTACAGACTATTCTACCTCTGTTTTACTTTCGAATTCCTTCTCTGTGGATTTAGACTCTTCTTATGAGACTTGGATGAGGCTGGATTACATTTTAAAGTGTTTTTTTTTTATACTGAGTACTGAGTGGATATTTTTAATACTGATGAAATCTTTAGTGCTAGGCTTCTGTCGTGTCATCTTACTCTATAAAGCTGCATTTTCAGAGTACTGATAAAGCTTCCATTGTTGTCCTTCACTGCAATGGAAGAGGAGGACCTGTGTGGAAGAGAAGAGGAGCAAAGTTAGAGCAGCTCTATCTCAGGCCGACAGTCCTGCTAGCACTTATGAGACATGAAAAGGGAAGAGAAAGTTTTGCACAGAATATACCCCACAAGCATATCAGTGTGGTTGAATTTAAGATCTGCATCTGAGTCCAAAAGCCAGTCTGTCACATGAAGAATCGGTAAAAATGTCTGCAAATAATGTTTTTTTTCTTTTTCTAATCTTTTTGTTTTCGGGCTGCCCTCGCATGATTTACTTAATCTTAATAATTTCAGCTGTTCAGGTTTTAAGTTCCTTTGTGGACTGCGACAAAAGGAGACTTGATCAGATTCAATCCATGTCTGTAATGAAAGTCTGAAACGGCTTTGCCAGTGAAAACTGTTCCACTGCAGCAAATGTATTCAGTTTCCTGCCTTAGTAAGTGTGAGCAGATGACACTGTCTGTGTGCTGTTCCCTTTTTTTCCCCTTTTTTCTTTTTTTCTCTCCTTTTTTGTTGTAGCTGAAAGATGAAACGGCATGAGAGATGCTTACACATCAACCTGGGTGTTGTTGATCAGATACTCCAGAGGATAGGCACACGAGTAAAAGTATTTCAGCTCAGCGTTGTATGTGACTGTGCCTGTGGTGGGGTCATGTGACCTCACCACCCCGCTGATATTGACCGTCTGAATGTTGGAGAAGTCTGAGAATATTCCGGTGCCTGGAGCACTGGTTGTCTGTGGAACATTTCAGACACAAACACTCATGCATTCAAATTCTATAGTCTAACGCAAATGATGTTTGTATGATGAATACAACTTAACTATGGTATTGTTGACAAAACCAGTGCCCTGTAAACCATACACATACACTATATATACATATTTTTATTGCTCAGGATCATTGTTGAGGCATCCTGAATCATTGATTCGAGTTAAATATGAATTGAATATACCAACTCATATCACAAGTGAAATGTGTTCTCACCCTGAAGATGCTTCCGCAGGCATTGGTCATGTTGAGGGGGAAGGTGAACCTGACCACTGGGGGGTTCACAGAAGAGTCCAGGGTTCCACTGCAGGCAGGATCATTCGCAATATTGTTTAGAACAAGCAGAGACTCGTTGTAGCCAGTATAAATGACAGGGCAGGCGAGGATAGCAAGTTCGACGGAAGACGTTCCACAGGTCACAGAAATGTCTGTGTACTCTAATAACGCAAGAAAGATCAGTAAATGTGGTTATGAAAACAAAAAAAGAAAAAGGAAGCAGCCTTTCCACTGTTTCCAAAAAAAAAAAGTCACCAAATATTATTCCACAGATTTACAATGCGCCAATTGATGTTCAAGCCATTCACCTTTGTACCTAAATATTGTACCATATTTACAAATGATCGTGTGTACAAGTGCAGAATGCTGTGTAAGTGTGGAAGTTAGATCAGAATCCATTAATTGTAGACAGTTCACTAAACCAAAGAAACAAGAGGTTCTCATATCCTTCTTTCTTTCTCAAGCAAGAGTCTACCTGGACGTCGCATGGTTGTAGAGCAGTTTAATTGACTTTTGCTTTGGACGACCACTGAAGCGAAGATCAAAAGTTGTAGGAGACCCATTTTTCCTGCCTTTATTGAGTATTGATCTGTGTATTTGGAGAAAAAAAACAAAAACAAAAAAAATCAGTGAAAAACATTAGATAACCTACAGAAGAACCAAAAGTTCGGAACTGCTCCATAGGAGAGAAAGTCCCCTGGTTGGTCAGCTACGCACCTTCTCTCTGACTATTCATCCTGGCCTGGTTATCCTCTGCTTTTAGATTCGGTGAGGGTTCATCAAGTGCCTTTATAGAGATCATTCCATGCTGGGATTGGACAGAAACAAGGTCAATACGGTTTGGCGTGTCTCTCTTCAGACCACCATATGAGAACTCTTTTGTGGATAAGGTGCCATGGACCTTCCCCAAGGGCAACCACTGAAACTCAATATAATATAGACCTTCAAAGATACATCAGAGACAATGGCCTGGTTCCTTTGTGCCTGTTTTAAAACATAGGTTCCCTTGGCATGCTAATATGAGACTTCATGAAGTGCGCGCTGAGTCCCAAGAGGACTGCAGACAATGCTTTTGGGGACCATTATGGGATAGCACATCACCAGACAGTAACCGGTGGGCCTTTATGTTGACCCGAGGCTTATGCGTGGAAGACACACAATGAATAAATCTGATCATTAAAGACTATTAAAAAGCACCAAAGGACCTTTGCGCATGTATAACATTTCTGACACAATACAGAGGTGAAAAAGCCAGACAGCTGAGAAGAAAACGAGGTCAAAATGTTCTAGTTTGTTGTCCGTTTCCATGGGGATTCATAGAAAGGAGATCTTGATAATGACTCTTTTCAATTTTATATTGACGCCATAATTATTTATGGTTGTCCTCACCTGAGAAGTTCATGTGACCCCATCTCACTATGAGCTGCCAAACTATTTTTATCATTTAAAGCCAAAAACCAGTGAACAAGTACTCTTTCCAACATAAACTCAGGAACTCTTATCAACATAATTACATAATATTTATTACTGGTAATTGTGTAGCTAGGTTCACATTTGATTATTTTGTGTGTGTGTTTGTACAGTAAGAGATTTGTAAGGGGATGAGGAGGGATGCCATCCCCCTTGTCACCAAAATGCATCCCCCTTGTTAACCTGCCATCCTCCTATACACTCTGTAGAGGGGTGTCAGTGACCATTGGGCCATCCTCTCTGTTAAAAAGATAACATATCACTTACTGTGTATGTGTGTGCGTGTGTGTGTGCGTGTGTGTGTATGTCATTTTGTGAAGTAATTAATCCTTTTGTTATCACATAATGTTAATTTATAGTTTATTACCATTCCTAATATCCATAAGTTATGGCCAGTGATTCATTCGTTATAGGAAAAGTACCAACGTGTAACTTGGCAACCATGTTGCATTAATGGCATACATGATGCCCATACACAGCCTTTGCACTCCGGGGCATTGCTATTGTTAGTGATAAATGTCACCCAGTGAGAATGATATTATGAGATTATTTTCTGTTTAACTACACGTGATCGGGCAGATAGGAGGAGGACCGTCTATTGGTCTCATTTGTCCTTCGGGTGTTGTCTTACTGACAGCTTGACATTTAGAACTAACCACACAAAACATAAAGTGAGACTTCCTGATCCCCAGCAAACTGATTAAGGCTTAACCAACAATGCTGAAAGACTAAATCCTCCCCATCGTTCAACCAGAAACTACTGTATATGCAAAGTCATGAGGATTCCTGACAGAGCTCAAAGGCAAAGAGAAGATATACGCCCAGACCAGACACAGGAGGGAATGAGCTCTCCAGACCGTACGGAAAAAAAAAATAAAAAAAAAATGATTTAGCCCAAAAAAAAAAAAGTAGGTTAGTGGGGTTTTTCAAATGAAATTAGAGCTTTCCATTAATTTGACCTATTCGAACTAACGTATCATTTTCCATTAACGCAAGAGGTAAAATACTTCAGACCAACCAATTTCAGCCTTTTACTGCCAATGCAGCACAGTACACTAAAAATACAGGATTTTATGTTTTATTCATATTTTAAATGCTCTGTTACTGGTATTTTAAGTTGCAAATCTCTTTTTTTTTTTTTTTTTAATAATTCCCAATAAAAGTGCAAAATCATGTGGGAGCAGATTATTCGCTTGCATTAATACTTATTAGACTTTAAAACCTTGACTTTTTCTCTCACTGGGTGCTCGCATGGAGGAAAAACGCCACACTCAGCACTACAGAAGCTTTAGCAAAACTTTGTTATATTAGAGATAGTACTATGAAGAATGTGTAAAACTTTGAGAAAATACACTGTAGGATGTGTTCTGTGTCAGTGTTATAATTATGCAGTACGGTTTCATATTCACATCATGATCTATAAGCACTTTACTGACTTGCGTGTCATTAAATGACATGTTACCAGTGGGACATGTTAAATGTCCCATCTATGAAAACAAAGAAATGTTTTAATAGTGTGTTGCAAGTTGGGGTTATTAAACCGTTTTTTGTTTGTTTTTGCTTTTTTTTTTGCTGCTACTTCTGTGAGAGAACTACGGCTTGATTTCTGAACTCTTGGTTCACAACGATTTTTTTTTTTTTTTTGAACACAGAACCTAAAATGCTTTTTGTCTTCCCTTTTTAATTTTTCACGACCAGGGAAGAGAAGATAAATGTAATCTATAATAGGTAGATAAGTGGGGAGATGGTTGGTACATTATTCCATTATCTCCGGCGAGAGCTGATTTTAATCACCACTCTCGTTGCCTTGTCTGGTTTTGTTCTCTTTTCTTCCTCTGAGTTCAACAGAGCAGCTGCCTCAGAGGCTCAAGTGCTTTCCAAAAAATAAATAAATAAATAAATCAATCAATAAAATGAGACAGGTGAATGAGGCTTAAGTATGAGCTTTTTTGTTTGATGGATGACTTGTGTCTTCCTTGTCCCTGCCTTCTGGCTGCATATAACAGTGAGTGTCCTCTCTCAGTTCCTCTCTGTCTCTCATCCAAATCACACTCTCTATCACAAAAAATGTACTTGACTGTACGCAGCAATGAGCTAAACTGTTTTCTCTGAGGATAAACAGTTCAGATCTGATCTTGATCAAAGTTTCCTCAATTGCATCACAATCCACATGACAGACTGTTTTCATTACTAGACAAGGCATCTACAGAGCAAGGCTTTGAGGAATGTCAGAATAGCTGAAATGTTGAGAGTTTGAAGCTGATTTGAAGCAACTGGTTTTCAACAAGAACTGGTGCGTAAGCATGTGGAAATCATCTGTTTTAGCTTGAACTGGGGATAAATTCAGTAACATTGTCAACATTTTAATGAAAATATTGACAGAGATAGATATCTGTTTCAGAGAATTGTTTCAGAATGCAATTAATAAAAAAGTTTTCCAAAAGAACATTTTTTTCACACTGTTTTAAATGATATTTTCTTTTCTGGATAAATGGAAAGGGCTGAAATTTTACTTAGTGTCAAATGTTGAAATTGCATTACAAAGAGCTTTTATGCCATGCTTGCAAACAGAAGAAAAGTAACTCTATAGCAAAGATACCCAGTAAGACAAACCTTCCCTTTTTAGCTAAAGTAAATAGTCTTGACAAGTCATACTTAATTAAGAAGTCAAGGCACATTTACACATAGGCCCGAAAACCAGAAATTGACAGAGAAACTCATCAGTCATCTTGTGTTGTTGAACACATAATGTTTTCTCTTTTCAAGATTATCACCAGAGTCAATTATGAAAAAGAGATATCAGTAAACACATTTTAGTCTTTTTTTTCTCTCTGTGTAATCTGTTCTGTTCTTTCCTTGCAATGTTCTTGTGTCGTCCTGTGGCAAGAAGAGAGGAGATAAGAAAACTTTATTTTGGAAAGTTGTCCTCGTGTGTCAGAGATGAAGAGAATACAGAGTTCTGCTACATCACCACTCTTTGGTATGCCTACTGAATTTGTATATTAAAAGGTCTATCTCTTCTCATTCATCAGTTCAGTCTATTAAAATGACGCCCTTTTGTTGAACAAGTTGATAAAAATGGTCACTCTTTTTCTTTTGTGTTAATAATAACCAGTGTCTGAGAAAAAAAAAAAAGAAAAAAAAGAAAACCCTGGTATTGTTATTCTAATTTTAAATATGTTCATGTGACAAATGATAGTTCAAGGGTGTTTTCAGCTAGTTTTCCATTCTCAGAGTGGGTCACCAGTCTCTCCCAGTGTGTGTGAAGGTTCCAAACAACTTCTGGAATGATCTGAACCAGGCTCAGATCTTCTCATTCTGTGTGGTTCTCTTTTTTTTACACATGTTGTAAACACAGCGCTCTCTCACTGCACTCATTCTCAGAGCTGCTTTTTTATATAACTTTTTTTTTTTTTTTTTTAGATTAGAGCCAACTGAACCAACAGTAGATCTGTGTTTTCTTTCAGACAAAGGGACACTGTGTCTACAAATGACCTGAGCATTTCTGTTTCTCACCACCCAGTTCACTTAAACAAGAGCTGAGTTTTGTACCTTGTTCTTCAGGACAGCTGCATGTGAAAACACCTTTAACTTTGCAAAGCCTTTACTGCAGTCAGATATGCTTTTAAAGATTCATGTTCACTTGAAGAGCGCTTAATCCATGGTAGAATTTTAAGTTTCAGTTCATCATTTGCTTTGGAATCCATGTATATCTGTGATAGCAATTGTTCTGTGGGATCGAAGATTCACCTTTTTCAAATATTTCAAACATAATTCAAAATCATTTGAATTTGCTCGAAATGTACTGAGCAATAATACATATTCATTATAAGGCAGTGTGCGTGTGTGTGTGTGTGTGTGTGTGTGTGGTTGCATGCGGCCATGTAATTATCACATTTCTTAAGCAAATGAACTCTGAAAATGAGATAAAAAATAACATGTATGAAATGATTTTATATCTTTTAAATTTTATAATTAACCAAATGACAAAACAAAGTCAAATAAAAGAAAAAAATATATATTTATATGTGGTGTTAGACACTAACAGTTATTAATGACAATGATTATAATTAAGGCATATAAACACTAATAAATATCAACAATAGGAATTAATTAAAACTAGCATAGATTTAAATAGTGTTCTCACTCAAGACAGCCATGAAGTATGTTAATCTAGTCTCTCTCTCTCTCTCTCTCTCTCTCTCTCTCTCTTTAATCAGATCCCCTGGCCCTCTATCTGGGTTGCTTAATTTCAACCCAATCATTTCAGACAATGTTGAATGGAGAATTGCTACTTTCGTGTGTCCTTTTGTCATATTTAAAGTAATGACACTGCTAACACTCCACCCCGTAATACACAGACTAAAGGAGAAATAGGTGTTAAACCAGTTCAGAACACATATCGGTTTGTATGTCTTGTAATTGATCCTACACCCGGTAAAAGCAAGGCAAGTAGCTGAGGTATTGACTTTAAGTAATGTCACACCCATTGACCTGAGTCAATTGGCATTACAAACTTTTATACATGTATAAAATAAAAAGCCAGTTTACTGTTCATTTGAAACAAAACCAGTATTCAATATTACAAATATGATTTTAAAACACAATTTCATAGCTATATTCTAATTAATATGTGTTATACAGCATAGTGTTAAACTAAATATCACTTATCAACCTGGCCTGTTTTTTCCCTATGTAAAATTGAATCATATTTATCATTTTTGTCGTGCAAAGCACATCAGGTCTGTGTCCCTCCTGAGGAGCAGAGTTGCAGGATCTCCAGTTGAAGGAGGACCATAAATCAGTTGAAGGTGGGTCAGGGGTGTTTGAAGGAAGAGCAGAGACAGTACAGGATACAACTGAACGTAGAGCAGGCTGAACTTGTGGGAGGAGTCAACTGAAGGAGCACCTGATTCAGCTGAAAGAAGGCAATGATTCTGTCAAAGGCAGGAGAAGGTCCAGCTAAAGGCAGGGTGGATTTCAACTGAAGGTGGGGCAAGAGTTGGCTGAGGGTGGTGTACAGGCTGGGCAGGGTTTGGCTAAAGGCAGAGTAATGTTCAACGGAAAGCAGGGTTGTGCGCTCCTGGTAATGGGGTTGGAGGGAGTCGTTTGCCTTTCAGCAGAGTGAGTGAGAAGATGAAAAAGCACATGCTCATCACACCCAGGATTATGATGCCCGAAATTAGAGCGCTGGTCACTGAGTTCATCCTGAATGGAGGGCTATTTAACTGAGCTGAAAAACACAAACACACACACACACACACACACACACACACACACACACACACATGCATGTCCCACATCCAGTTCACCAGTTTTACAACTCAGGCAGGCCCTCTATTAAAATCTGAGGCCATTAAGTTTTCAAAATACATCATATTTGTCATTTTTCAAGGCTTTAACAGCTATACCATGGAGAAATAAAGCATAAACCTGGTTTTAGCCTCAATCAGAAAGACAGAAGGTTTTTAAATGAAGAGATTTTGGCTTGTTCTGATAAAACCAAGAGGGGTTCTGGCAAGAGCTTACCTAGCTGTGAGTTGTTGGTGGGAGTTTCATCTGTCAAAACAAGATGAGCATATTAATCCAAAATATGAATCACACAGATGTTACAATGTCAAGGTCACAGATCTTGAGATGACAACTGGTTATTTTTGATTAACTAGAATTAGAATTAACTAGAAGTAGAATTGATTAACGACTTTGAAACTAGAATTGATTAACCACATTGTTTTAAGCGACGACTGGGAATATCATTGTTTACGAGATCTACAGAGCAAATATGCTGTTTTATGAAATGAGACGAGAGGAATGACGAAGAACACTGCCAAGGACACTAAAGGACACTCTAAAAATGTGCCCCAAAAGTTGAGTTTACTTAAAAAAAAAAGCTGTAAGGAAAGTTTCTTCAGAATTTAAAGTTGACCTAACTTTTCATTTGTAACAAGACACGGGACAGTAACAGGGAAGAGATGTGGTGATACTGCAGAGCGAGCAGAGACAGGGAAGTCGAGTAGTGGATGAGAATCATGAGTAGGAGAAGAGGGGTCTGCTATTGGGAAAAAAAGTGGAGAGGGTTGGAGGTAGCAAAGGTATGAGCAGAAGAAGATGAGGGAGAATGCAGGGGGTGTGGTTAGAGAAGAAATGGTAGAGAACTTATACCACTTCTGGTGATGATTGGTCCAGCACTTAAAACAGCATTTCCAGAGGCTGAATTAGTCTCTGTTGTTTCAGTTATGTCCCGCTTCTTTCTTCTGCCACAGATCTGGGTACAGTAAATAACTTATGATAAATAATACTGTGCATATATAAAATAAGTGATTTTTTTTCTCTTTGGGGGGGGGGGGGGGGGGGGGTCTTTCGCTTGGCAGTCACATTAAACTGATGGCAGACCTTATCGGCATTAGAGTGGAGCAGTCACATTAAACTGATGGCAGACCTTACCGGCATTAGAGTGGAGCAGTCACATTAAACTGATGGCAGACCTTACCGGCATTAGAGTGGAGCAGTCATCGGCTCGGCACAGCTTGGTCACACAGTGCAGGAAGACAGTTGACATCTTCTGGTTCTTGTGCTTGACGAAACGAAACACCTCGAAGGAGAAACGGCCCATTTGGCTCTTTCCGTTCTCAAAGACAGTCGTTTGGGGGTCCCTGTCGCAGCTTTCTCAGGCGAAAAGAGTGCAACACACACAAAAAAAACCCTCATGTTCAACATGCATGTTTCATACAAAACATACAAGGCCTCATTGTCCAAGGTTTCCTTGAGATTTCAGAGATATCTTTGTAAAAAAAAAAACAAAAACAAAAAAAAAAAAATACACGGAGTTACCCAAAGAAAAGATCGTAGCGCAGCTCATCATTAGGGTTCCCAGAGGGAGTAGTGTAACAGTAGTCCATCAGAACATTCCATCTACAGAGGAAGGGGCAGAGAAAACCGTGGTTACGGGATATTAAAAGCATGGAGGCTTGAATGGAGATCATACAGGGGCCAGATATAAGCTTTTCTTCGGTGCTTGGCCCTGGCGCCTCTCAGTCACCAACAAGGCCTTCATTGAATGAACTCATATTACTGTGACTCTCTTTCAGTCCTGAAACCTGTCTTACGTGTATCCTGCATTGGTATAGTAGGTCAGTTAGAGGAAAGTTAGATCCTAAGTATAGGATAACACACTTAATTACATGGGAAATCTGTGTCCTTGTATGCAAATAGCTTCTTTCAAGGTCTAGGCCTTCTTAGGAATGCTGGAATACTGAAAGGAAATCTGTTTTTCATTTATTGTTTGGTTACCTTCGGTCGAGATTAGTAGCTTTGACTGCGGCAAACACTCGTGTCTTCAGTGTGAGCCCTGCCATGGGGATGGCCAGTTGTTGGATGTATGTGGAGTCCTTAGGAAAAAAAAAGTATTAAAAAATCAGAAGTCTTACCTATGATGTATTTCAAAATGTAATCCACTTAAGTTTTTGAGGTTTCTTTTTTTACTGTTTGGGGGTTTTTTTTGCGTTATTTTCTGTTTGTGCTATCAGCTCATAGATCATTTTGTCATGTTTACGGAAGTCCCTTCATTAAGATTGAATTAAAATTACTTTTTGTTAATTTTTTTTTTTTTTTATTTTGATGGGGGTTGTATTTGTGAATATTTTGAACCTACATACCAGAGTTTAAATGTAATAACAAGACAGCACAGATTTGAATCATTCTATGGCCGTGATGGTTTAAGTTAAATGGATTTCATGCTCGTACTTACATTATAGAGGAGTAAACTCAAAGTGCTCACAAAAGTGCCGTTGCTGTCCTTCACCGAAATTGCAGCTGCAGACCTTGGAAGAACACAAGCATAAAAGTGATAATAAAACATGTTTTATTATTTTATGAATGCTCATGGTACAAGCTTTGGTCTTGTTTTTCCCCCAGATTCCTTGTTTGGTGCCATTATGATTAACCATGCATTTCTCTCTATAAAAGATACTCATAAAATATTGATTGACTGCAGCTACGAGTGTATCTTGTAAATTCCCACTAAGTATTTGCTTGACATTTAACAATAAACCAGAAAGTGTTTTCATTACATCAGATAAAAGGTTTAATTGCATTTATGGACATCAAAGGGCATTGCAAATATTTAATAGATCCTGACTCCCATGCCAAAAGAGAAACTTTTCCTGATCTCTAATACCAGCTACAAAAATAACATTTCGTCTGTCAAAAGAGAACATGCACGTAAAGCACCTCAAGCAATTTTTGACCAGTGTTTTCTTTGTGTGAGCTCCAAAGAGATCAAAGTACTTACGATGCAAGCTGTGTGTTGTTCACAAGATACTCCAGAGGGTAACTGCAGCTGAATTTATACAGTAGGCCTGGAAGGTAACTGATGATTGTGGGGGGGTCTGGCGTATCTATGTACCCTGATATGTTGCCAATCTGCACCAGGGACAGATTCCCATAGGCATTGGCCCCCTGAGCTGTGGAGACCTACAAAACAGTCATCATCCATTAATGCTTCCCTTATCAACAAGAATAACCGTATCTGACAGCGTCAAGACACATGCTGAGCTAATCTACTCTCATCCTACTAATCCCTTACTGGTCAGTCAACCAAATGAAAAAACGCCGGCTTTTAAGGAAAGGACATTTTCTCTCGAAACTTTCCCGGGCGAAAACAATTGCCTCCACAGCTGCACCACCCCTATCACCACCTGCATTAAGATGCCCCCTTAGAACTGTGTCCAAGTCAGGATTTATGTGGAGAAGGAGGTTACGGTAAGTAGTGACTACTGATCCGATCAGGTCCTGAAAGCCAAAGATAGCGTCCTACCACCAGGGAGTTGCCGCAGGCCTCCAGTGTGTTGAGGCTGATGCTGAACAGTACCACGGTGGGAAAGGTGTTATTGTTGATGAAGCCGCGGCAATGGGCATCACCATGCCGACCGTTTAGGGCCAGGTCGGTGTCCGTGTAACCAGAGAAGAGCACCGGGCAGAAATTAATCTTCAGAGTTATAGTCTGGACTCCGCAGTACACACTGATGTCCCGTTCAGCTGTGGGAAAGGAAGGCACTATTCAGTACAATTGGTTGTTCGGTTCACAAAATCTTGCAGAATTCAGCATAATGTTCAGCTAGGCTTATAGTCTAAAATGAGTTGCTATCTAAAATGAGTGGCTAAAATGCGGAGGTTAATTCTGCTCCTCTAGTTGTCTGCTCTGTTAGTCGAGAAGCCTCCTTAAGTGTGGGTCACTTACCAGGGAACCGACTGTGGAAGTTGGCATCACAGTTGTATCCATTGAATTGAGCATTGACTAATAATATGTTACTTATTAGCAAAAGAATCAAACATATACGTTCCATCTCAGCACCTGTAAGGAAAAAGCCTATTAGTGGTTCATTCTGAGTCATCTCAAATGCAACATATTTGTCAGGTTAATTTAAATTTGTCTGAGGCTGAAAAAATATAGAAATATTATAAAGAATTTGTCAGCTCAGAGGAAACAAAAAATGATGGAAACCAAAGTCAAAACAAAGGGTTCATTATATTCTGATACCAAAAAAAAGACAAAAACAAAAAAAACAATGACTGCTAATAAAAACATCTAACCCTGCCAACCAATAAACATGGCCTCGGTCGATAAATCATGGTGCTAACAGGATCCATTCTATGCAGCGTCATAAAAGCAAAATACCCATTTTAATTAAGAAGTTGTAAGTTACAAGTTATAGGAGCAGGTTCTCAGCACCTGCTCTGAGTCCTCATCCTCCATGTCTGACTCACCTGGTTCCCTGGAAGCCAACCAGTCAGCGGAACTCCATGTGCTCCTGGCTGCTGCATGTGATCAAATGGAGGAGACAGCATCACTGCAAAACACCTAGAAACATGGGTTGCATCCACAGAAAAAAAAAAAAAGAAAAAAAAAATTAAACATAAGAGATTCATTATTTGAACACGTCAACAAAAAGTTCTGTCTTGGGGAACATGGGAAAGTCCATCAAATGTTGAATGTGTTATACAAATCCTTTCACGGGCTCGGAAACATGAGCAGGTTTTGAAGTTTCCCACTCATATCCTTTCTGCTTGATCTCGCTCTGTCTGCGCGCACAAACGGCTCAACACCGCATGAGGTCCGTGCTGGGGGAATTATCTTTTCATCGAGCTCTGGAGTGGGTCATCTCGCTGACTGAGCTGGCCTTTCTCTCTGCCAGCACGCGGGCCGGGCAGGGCCCGGGGATCGGCTGGCTTTTGACGCTTTGTGTTGGGCCCGGGTCCATCAGCACATCTCTCCGTTCGCCTCCCATGGTGGTCGGGCACTGCCAGCCCACCACCTGTCCTCCTGACCTTGCCGTCGCTGAACTCTGACTCTCACAAACCCCTCCGAGGCGCTTTATAGGATCATTGATTCACAAGCCATATGTATCTCAACTGTTTATGAAAGACCAGAGACGGGGATAAAGATAATGGGACATGCCTTTTACTGGGACGTGTTTTTTTTTTTTTTGTTATGTGCAAGTTATGTGTAATCCGGTGATCCACGATCTCAGCAATACAGACCATCTTTCAAATTACTAAGTCTGCAGGGGTTAAGCCAAGTTCAGTAAAATGCTTAATAAAGTTTAATGTTTCTCATGCTTTCAGTGAGGAGACATAATCAGCACAAATGTCTAAGTTTTCCACCAGAAATGCTTAGTTTTTCATAGCACTGTGAAGTCAGTTAGGCCAAGGGGAGTCCAACACATCATTACTGGCTTCAGATAGAGACAGTTAATAAGTACTTCTCATGAATACTTTGGGCACATGACTTGTGGTAGGTTAGAAGTACATGAGATGTGTACTTCCCTTGTGTACCCAGCTATATATATATATTTTTTATAGTGTTACATCTCCCACATGAGAAAAGCACTCTTCTCTTTCCCTCGTGTGAGCTTATTAACTGTTTTAAACTGAATACACAAATTGCTCTATATTTGATAAATGTGTACATGCTTGCATAAATAACTGATTAGCTCATACCTTTTAGATACACTGTGGAGTCTCATGGCCTCCGTACGTCTCCTTTTACTTCTTTGAACAGCATCCCAGCATATGCAACACTCCATTTTAACGATCTGTTACGTTTCCAAATATGCAACTCCACCGTAATTTGCGAACGCTGCAGTCACCACAGATATAAACCAGGCATGGACAAATACTTGTGCTCCGTCATCTTCGGAGTCAGAGACATCTTCGGTCAGAAACTAGTCTGTTCCGCTTGAGTCCTTTCTCGCGTCTTGGAGTTTAGTTTGGTGCTTGAGAAGTGGATAAAGGAGAGAGCAGAGACCTTGGAGTTCTATGGCTTTGCCTGAATAAAAGGTGAGAACAAAAGTGTTGGTGGCCTATAGTGGAGCAATTCAGTGTTTGAGATAGCCATCTCTACCTGTATGCCTCCAGCAAATGTCATTCATTCATTTTGCACAGACTCATCTCTCCATATGCCAGGCGATAGATGAACAGCTTATCAGATGGAAATAAACTCACTCACTTGGAACAAAACCAGCATGAAGGTCAAAACCGCAATTTTAGGCACATTCTGCACCTCACAAACTACCGATGCCCTCAGGCGAACGGCAGATTTTTCTAAGTTTTTTTAAATCTGAACAAGTTTAAACACATCTTTGAATTCTCAGCTGTGCTTTAAAAGGAGCTTCAAACATACCATAACAAATTAAACTTTGGAATTTGAAATTTTACACACGCGTCTCCTCAGAAGGCCCCAAGGCTTAAAAAAATCTTTTCGTCAGACTGTAACACTTTAGTTTATTTCATCCATATCTGAAATTTAGATATACAAACAATCTCATATTACCTCGGCTAAGCCTAGAAAATGATGTGTTCCACTGTGCTGTGGACCACGACATGAATATGAGCATTAGCTATCATTTTTGTCATGATGGGATCCCTCCACACTTATTTACCACACTCAGAAGCACAAAAGACACAGTAAATATTTTGATCCAGCCTTGTCAGGAAATTTTGTCATTGTCATTTAGATCCTCACACTTCTTTTTTTTCTGCTGCATTGTGATCACCCTCCACTCATCCTCTCAAATTGTTTAACTAGTAACCAAAAAAAAAAAAAAAAGAATGTAGGTCATAGGGAAGCTATGTACTGTTTAGCTCTATTGAAAAAATCTACAATGGACATGGATAGGGTTAAAGCTGCTACAAAGGCATTATCCCGCCCTTTTTTGGGGGGTGGGTGGGGGTGACGGGGGTCTTAAATCCGACAATAAAGTGATCAATCAGTCTTTTCATGGGGATATCTTTTGTTTGGAGTGAAATCAATCTAGATTTCGACTATAGAATAAGAGACTATTTTTTTTATAAGAGCACAAGTAATTGCAGCCTGGATGAAAGGAGGTTTTCTCCTGGCTTTTGTTAAGTGAAATGTCAACACTTGGCATGCGCGCAAGTGTCAAACACTATACATCAATCACAGGAAATTCCCATGTGTGCATAATCTCTGTTTTGTTGTCTTTGCTATCTGCATGGGTCACAGAGAAAGTTGTTTAACAGAGATGAAGAGATATCACAAAATAAATGACTATTTAACCACAATGAACTCTCTGTCTTTGTAAGTAAAATTTAGTTCATGTTTTTTGAATGGTCTAAGCTTTATTGCCCTCAAGTGCTTATGTAACCTTTATTCAACGGTACGTTATTATTAAGTCTTAGTTACCTCACATTCTTGCTATCTGATCTGTGAAAGCATTGTTTCCAAATCCTACTCACTGCTCAAATGTGATAATTAACTGATGAGTTGAATCTGGTGTGTTAGAGCAGGAAGAGACTTAAAATGTGCGGTACTGTAGGATTTCAGGAGCAGCACTGGGAATCAGTGTGTTGAAGATGGCATGATACATATGTTGTTGTTGTTGTTGCTGTTGTTGTTGTTGGTGGTGGAGGTTGTTGTGGTGGTGGTGGTTGTCTGGATCTACAGTGTAGTTAAACTAAATATTTCAAACATAAAATTCCTTGAGAGAGAGAGAGAGAGAGAGAGAGAGGGGGGGGGGGGAAGAGAGAGGGGAAGAAGAGTGAACACCTGTGAGATCTGTTTACAGCATTCACAGGTAGCCTAGTGTGGTTGTTTTCAGTAAGACATACTTATGTAAGGTGTTGGGTTTTAGGTGACCCAAGGTATGAAAGGTGAGCAACTTGACATCAATTTGGTATGGAGATGATGGACTTGACTGAAGCTTACACCAACTAGGGAAAAAAAAAAAAAAAAAAAAAAAAAAAAACAAAGAATAAAGAATGGAACTCTTTGCTAGCCATTTGTATTCTCTTTAACATGACCAGTTAGCCATCAACATTTTACATGTATTTAATCAAACAGCAGTGACTTTTCTAACTACTTTTACTACTATATTACTAGTCCATACCTTACAATTACATACTGAATGAGAGAGACAGACAGGGAGAGAGAGAGAGAGAGAGTGTGTTAAGTCTGTTGATGTTTGAGGGGGGTTATCAGTTTTGTTATTGCAGACTTGAAACAGGCTTTGCTGACAGATGGTGGCCTATCTTTCTCTCACAGCTATCCAAAAGCCCTACAGGCTAATTCATATTTAGCATTTTTAATGAGCCACCTACCATCAAGATCATAATCGCAGTGGGCCATCACTATAATAATTACATAATGAATGTAATACTCCTTGGGATATATGTCAGACGATTAAGCTAAAGCGTAACATGGATGTAGCATGTATCAGTGTGGAACATATACCATACTCAGTTTGCAGATGAGATCATATAGCTTCATGCTACGGGCTACTGGGGAAATGTTGCCTATGCATGAGCAGGACCTATTAACATTACGATCATTTTACCAATCCCGCCCTTTTAATGACCCACTTACAGAGTCCTCTACAGGTTTTAGGCCTGAGTCACCAAAAGGTTTCTCGAGATCTAAATGGGGAATGTAGTACACCTCCAATAACTCTAAAGTAAGAGACACTGTGTTGTAACTCCACCACCAGAAAATTCCTCCATAGCCTTTTCCGCTCAGGCCAAACAAAAACCGTCAAAATTTGTGATGGCTGTTTTTTTGTTTTGGACTGTTTCTCCCAGCTCAGTCAACATTTGTTATATTTTTGTAAATAGATTTACAACCATCTTTCATAAACTCTGATCTTTGGCCCTTACCATGGTTAGAACAATAGCTGTAATACCTATAGCTGCATTTTTATATAGATATTTATATATATTATCTTTTATGTATGCATTTATTTAGAGGTGTAAATGAACATGACATATACAAAAGTATCAACAATTATTCTCTCACTATTTTTCAGTGGTCTACAGTATGAAGTTGTATGGACAGTCTTTTTCTCTGAGGCACGGAAATCCAGCTGTCAGCTTCAGAATGTTGCAGTTTGTGTTTTGGTCGGTCTTAAAATATTTAATAGGTAATAGGTAACGAAACTGAGCTTTAAGCAACTGAAGAATCACTTACTTTCTCAAGTATTCACAGATATTAATAGTGTTATGAAGCATAGCTGACTTTTCGAACAGAGATATCCAATGCTATTTCATTCCATTTAACCATAGTTATAATTTGTATGGTGGCATAAGGAGCTACTTCTTCTCATCAATAATTCATAAATCTTGAGTGACCTGTAAAATCAGAATGATTCAGTCCATTGCTAGTTTGTATGCTTTAGAATGTGGATGTGGCATTGTATAATTGGTTTGGGGCACCATTGTGTATGTGAGAGAGTGCTTTGTGGTGCTGAGCAGACAGGAAAGCCCTGCTTCAGGTCCCAAGTGGGAAAAATCAACAGGATGCCTCATTGTGTATGTATGAAACACAAGCCACAAGTTATTCAGACTAGAGGAACACGCCTTCTTATGACTACATCCACATAAAAAAAAAAAAAGTGCCATGGAAGACTGATTCTCTTAAAATGGCACAAAAAAAAAAAAAAATGAGGGGGTGCATGTGGCAGAGATTATCTGTAATTTTTTCTATTCATTAAACTTTTATTATGATAGAGATAGGCATGGTACAAAGGTATTTTATCAGATTGATACAACAAAATATTTGTTGTCAGCAACAGTTGTTAATTCCTCCGCTGCCAATTGCCGAACAAATTATGAGAAAATGAGTGGAAGCACA
The DNA here is from genome assembly GCF_902362185.1 of Chanos chanos. NCBI lineage: Eukaryota > Metazoa > Chordata > Actinopteri > Gonorynchiformes > Chanidae > Chanos > Chanos chanos. The sequence continues at coordinate 10,540,018 of NC_044509.1, forward strand.
TTCCCAGAACCCAGTTTCCCATCATGTGCCAATGTTTATATTATGTTTTTGCTTTTGTTTTTGTTTATTTTTGTTTCATTTCCCCCACCCCCCTCAAAAGCAGTGCACAACAAGAGTTACCTCACAAGATGGAGTTTCCATTCAGCATGTGCACTGTTGTCCATCCATATAATTACATGCATTTCCATGGGTGGAACTTTTGTCACAGGGCTATGTCTTGCGTTTTCATTGCTAGATTCTGAAGAATAGTGACTGTATATCGCCTCCTAGTGGACGTGTTCTCCAGAATGAGGCAAAAGCACCACAGTACCATGCGCCTTCTCTGGTGAAATCAAGCAACTTGTCAGACTCATTTCAGTTCATAGAAGCCTCCTCCTGCAATTTCTCATTGTGCTTCAGTAATTCATATCCTGTACATTCACTGGTTTGCTCTTTCTTTCTCAAGGACCCTTTACATTCCTTAATGAATGGATAAGACTGAATGAAATATGAATGAAATTCCCAGTCATGTTGAGGGAGAGGAGAGCACTGCTCATTCACTGCCCCTACTCATATATTTCCTGCTAGGCCAGGCAATTGAACTGGCAACCCTTTGGCCAAAAGCCCACTTCGCTAACCTTTAGGCCACAGCTTCCCTTACAAAGGGACCCAATGATGGTGTTTCCTTTATTTGTGTTACTTACTTATTGTTTCTGTTGTGGTCAATAGCGTAAGTACAGACACAGTTTATTAATCTATTCGTGAAATCATAATTTATTAAATTAACAATATTAGGTGAAATATATATATATATATATATATATATATATATATATATATATATATATATATATATATATATATATATATATATAAGCACAAGAATGAACAAATAACAAATATTTTTGAAAGAACAGCTCAAACTGACCCATGTTTTGACTCTCATTTCTCACTTCAGTTTTCCTCTTTCAGTTTAGACAATTGGACACATCAGCTATTGCGATTCAGAAAGCTGATCCCTGGTGTAGGTTAAGATAGATAAAGTGTTATGTAAAATAAAGAATATGTCATTGAACAAAAAATCCTGACATTATTTCAACCCAGTTCTATTATTAGGCTGTCTCATTTAGACTACAGCATTGATGCATGGCCTGTAGGTGCTTTTGTTGGTCACTAGGTGCCTCTCTTTTCAGATATACTGTAAATACAGTCCAGAGACTCCATATCGGCTTTCAGGATCATTTTAAATTATTATGTTCTCAGATTATTCTGCAACACTTTCCACTGAGATTAATATTTCTTAGGTTTTTGTATTGTTTTATTTCAACATCTTGCAGATAGTTTCTCGGAGATTTCCATGCTGCCTGTGTAATTCCAGGAAGGTATCCAGTATTTAAATTAAATTGTACAATAAAATGAAAATGTCCCAGCAGAAAAAAAATATTTAGTCTCAGTTAACTCAATATAGTTTTTATCATTTATTAATTTTGTCAATTTCTGTTATCAGCAGTTGCATCAATGTTTTAGCAACAGGTATCCCCTAATCCACTATGTGGTTCGCCAAACGGGTTATGTGGTATTTTCTGTCCTCAGTGTAAACAATTGTGACATGAACACCGAGTAACAAAATATCATTAAAAGGAAAGCAGACATAGTTTTCTATATGTATCAGACATATGAAACAACCGTATGACAAGCCTCTGCACGTGACTGGGCTACTTGTTTATTGATAATAAAAGCAATGAACGACCTTTTCAACATACACATCAAAACACTTAGATCAGACTAAATACATAAAAAAAGAACTTCATTATTATTTCTTGCTTCGTGATTAGTTTGAACAAACAGTACACAAGCTGACTAGTTACGTTTTGTATTCATAACGTCACAAATAGCTGCTGCCTTTCAGCGTAAGATATACAAACTTAAAACAATTTTTTTAAATATAAATCAAAAAAATAAAAATAAATTTAAAAAAAACTAAAACTCAATGAATCACTTGCTAACAAATAAATAAGGTTGGATAAGTTCATATTTGTCACGTGAATCACGATACATTACTTTAACGGAATAGGCACAGATACCAAGTAACTGTTCACATGACGGGGCCATATTGGCTCTAAATATTAAGCTCGATAGTACGGACTGAGCGATTGTGAAACCATCTTTTCGAGCCAACATGGCGTCCTACATAGCCGACCTCACAGACCTCATAGCATCTACACAAACGTTGGGAGGATCCTACTGAAATGAGGAAACAGACCCGCCATTTTCCTACAAGCCTCCAGTCCTTTTAAACCCAGCAGGGGGAGGCGAAAACAGAGAGGAAAGAAACTCAGAAGGAGAAGGGGGGAGTGAGAAAGAGAGAGAGCGAGAGAGAGGGGGAGAGAGAGAGTGAGCGAGAGAGAGAGAGAGTGTGTGTATGAGAGTAGGGTTGTAAGAGGACGGCCTTTCAAACTGAAAAGAAATCGTTTGGTATGTATATCTCATGATCTGCCGTTTGGGGAACATTCACAGCAAACTTCACTTCAAGCCGCTATTAGGTGCTGTGGATGCTGCCAGTGGCGACTCGTTTTCCCTAGCCGTCTCATTTCTTCTCTTCTTTCCTTTTTGTTTTAGTGTCAGGTGGCCGAAGAGTTGGAATACCAGAGGGCAATAGCAATTGGATCTCGAAGCTCCAAACTGTACTTTATTTTTATACAAAATTGCGAAGATGTCTGGACAAAGCATAACGGATAGGATAACTGCAGCTCAACACAGTGTTACCGGGTCTGCGGTTTCCAAAACTGTGTGCAAGGCGACTACGCATGAAATTATGGGGCCAAAAAAGAAGCATTTGGATTGTAAGTATCAACAATCACTAACAGTTTGTTACAATTCCTCAATGTGTCACACGATACGAGTGAGTCGACTGTCGACTGGGGACATTGCTTGGTTTGGGACTGAGGCCTAACGTTCATATATATTTCGGATCGTATTATTAAATCTTCCAGTGACTAGTCTTGGAAAGTTGCCTTGCTTGTGACTTGTTTTGTTGCAATTTTCATGGATAATGATATGAAGCTGCCATAGCTGGAAAATGTGTGTGAAACAATATGACACGTAAACACCACGACTAACTGGAATACAGGAGGCTACTGTTAGCTTACCACCCATTTTAATGATTTAACTACTTAACAAATAATTAACCGCATTCAAATATTACCTCATCTGCCATGTCATTGAAAGGCATTGGGTTCTGAGTAGTTAAGTTGAGAAGTGAGTTAATGAAGTACTTTGCTAGATTTATCACGTTACCTGCCTTCATATCAAGAATAATGTTTTTTACTAGTTTGGTCAGAACTAGCAGACAAACATGCTATACCTTATTAGCATACCTTCTTCAAGGGTTAATCGCAAGAGCATCTCTATTTTGAGAGTTCAATATTATGGTTTCCCTGTGTGCCATACTTTCGGAACAGGTTCCTGCTGGTTAATTAATCTTTACGAAATGCACCCAAATCTGTATTTTTCGGTGCTTAACTGGCACTAGACCTTAAGTAGAGTCAGAAAGAAATCAAAATCACTCAACTAGTAGAGTTTACTGTGAGTGGGTGAGTGAGAGAGACACTCACACAGACGTTTCAAAAGATAACACATTTCATTTACTAAATGCCCTAAATTCAGCATGGCTGAAGCAAATTTGAGTCACATTTTGATTTTAGGGTCAGATCAACACATGAATGTCTTGGATGTGTTTCTGAGCTGAGACGTATTTATTTAGTTAGTTAGTGTTGTAAATAGGTCTATGTTACTACATTTCAAATATATTTTCTAGTTTCACTGATGTTGTTTCAAATGTTTGATATGGTGTCAAGATTCAAAAGTGTGTTTCACATGCCCACAAACCAGCCACACTGAAGGCATGTATGGGGGGACTTTTTCTTTAAAAGATGCTCGTGTTATAGTAAGGGAAAACCATGTGAGTTTCTTGAGTAATCTCATCCGCTAGTTTATCATCATGTCATATCATTTTCACTTGGGTATTGGCTATAGAACAGGTTGGTTGTTGACAGTGTTAACCTTTGCTCTTGAGGGTTGGTCCATGGAGTAATAGTGCTCATAAAAGGGTTTTAATAATATCTCGGTTAATTTTTTATCCGGCTTCACTGTCTGTTCGCTGCATAGAGTGTGGAGTTGCTTTGGTTCGGATTTATTTCTGGGCCATTTGTGGGGCGCCAGTGCTGGAGCTGGCCAGAGTCATGAGGCCTTGCCACATCAAGGGCCTCTCACCCCATACTGCTTATTTGCATATAGGCTCTTGGTTTTGTGGCTGGAGTCCTATAAAACTAATTTTCTCGGGAGATCTTTATTTTTAGCGCGGCCTCCCTAATAAGATATGGCATGTGCTGTGATAGTCTAGTTTTAAGGGCAAGTCTGAGATTCACAGCTGATAGAGTGAGTTGAAGACATACCTCACAGTGACCTCCCTCCACTTTGGTTGCAGGTCCTGGGTTTTTTTTTTGTGAGTGTGGGCTGCAGCTAAGCAGGAGCACAGCAGGAATGTGACAAGAGTTGTAGGTATTTCAGGGTGGCTGTATGTGCTCTGTGTTGGAGTTTCCTTTTGGTACCAAAATAGCAGTGTGTCTCACTCCCCTCCTGTTTGATTTGTACATTAGATATGGGCCCCGTCTCCCGCTGCCTTTGATTTGGGCCGGGTTTCCGGGTAGGCCAAGCATTCTTCAGGAACTGTCCTCATCCCTAAAAAACTCACGAGAAGAAAAAAAAAAAAAACAGCAAACAGGAAAACGTTCGCTAATTGTCATCATTGGGGATTTGGGTTTTTTTTGTTTTTTGTTTTTTTCAACTCAGTTTCCCTTAAGGTGAAGTGGTACTAAGAAGTGTTTTGCGACTACATTGCCTCATCAGTCATTTACAGCCGCAGTTATAACAGCTGTTTATATAGTTTCCTCAACATAGCAATTAGACACACTGTAATTTATCAGGGAGTAAAATTTACTTTTCCGTACCGATTTAAATGTGTCGTCTATAGCACACAGAACGCTCACAAACATACCATATGGGCTACGCGACACACCCTCATTTAAACAGAAAGACCCTTTGGCTATGCTGGCGCTCTGGGCCTCAGGGTCTTTTTTTGGCTGGGCCTTTTCATTGTGTCATTGTACTTTACCTGCACATTTCAGTAATGACAGAGTTGTCATTCAGCAAGTCATTATGCTCGCTGTGCACTTTCTCGCAATGAATCGAGAAAACACCAGAGTATGTTGTTATTTATCAGATCAGGCTCTCTGAGCCAAAGGTCGACAGTAACACTTTGACAGGAGACGGAGAGCAATAACAAGTGGAAATTACCTGGATGAGTAACATTTCTTCACTTGTAATGTTTATGTGTGAAGCTGGAGGTTACACAGTTTCTGGCTTTTCCTTGAGCGCATGCACAGTAACACTAGTCATTCAGTGTTTTAATATCCCACCCTAAAGTGTGTATGTGGTGTGTGCACGCAGACAATTTACATCTCTGTCAAAGGGCCTGTGTCCTTACTGAATAATGCCATGCACAATGTTGTTGGACAGTGGTTGGCCATAAACATCTCTCTGTCACGGCTGGTAATGCTATACAAGCATATTCTATAGGGTCACAGCTTATTCTGGGTACTCAGTACATGTGAGTCATTTCTGAAATAAGATAGACACTTCCTAGACTCCCACAAGACCACACTGCATATTTCCCAGCGTCTACGAACTACAGCACGGGAAATGAGAAGGAGGTTGTCTTGCAGCATGAAGGCCAGACTGATCAATTTTCTGAGACATAGGAACAGAAGCACTTTTGGTCTAATGACTTATCAGAATATTCAGGCAAATGGAGACCGCGCCACGCGCGGTAATCAGAATTATCTTATTGTTTTTGCGCTGAATTGTTCCTGTCGTAATTACAGCTCATGCTGTTCGCTTCATCGTGAAATGAAATTGTTTTAACCTTTGCACCGTACCTTACGCAACGTAGCTCTTCAGTGCAGTGGATTGTGGATTCGGTTTAATTTTAATTATTCAAATAAGAGGAGTGGCGATAGCGGTGTTCATAGCACAAAGTGACTGCTGAGAACATTAAAGCACCACTTTAACTACTTTGGCATGACCTTGCCTCACAAGCCAGCTCTTTAGTAATGTGGAGGCGCAGCTAGTTAGATATTATATTGTAAACTTTCTCTGTGTGTGTATATAAATGTGTATAAGTATTTTTTTCACCTGTTTCACCTGTTTTCACCTGTTGCATAGACATGCAGCTTCAGTGCAGTCAACATAAGGACATCTCCGCTGTCGTCTATTGCATTGACACATTTTGACGTCTTGTAAAATATTAAATAAATATGCTCAATTATTTTCCCCTATTAGAGGTGAAGTGGTCCCACATAGACTTATTCATTTGGTAAAGAGTGTTTACAGTGGGGAGATGAAGTTAGAACTCCTAATGTAATGGATTAAAAACACTCTCACATTAAGTCACCTAATCCTTTTTTTTCCCCTATCCTCCTTGTTAGATTTATTCTCATGAATGAGAGGAAAAAATGTGGGGAAAAAAAAGAAAATTAGCCTATGCCTGAAAAACAGTCAGAGAAAAATGTACAGTAGGTGTCTGTTGAAAGTAGGTTGACTTAACAGTCAGGGCCTGTAACATGCAATGAGTCACAGCTTTAGAAGCATGACAGTAACTTTAAATGGTCACTTGCCTTGTCTGTCCTCTAACGCTGCTTGGTCACACATATTTTAACACCTGTGTCATTTCATTTGCCACGAAAACGCGGACCTTGAGCGGCCAAGTAACTCTTAGGGCAGCAACCTGGATTGCTTGAGAGGACGTGCAGTGCATAGTGCATCTGACACCTTTGTACCCACAGGAGGACATTGCTCAGTAGCAGAGCAGGATTACAGGCGACACAGAACGTGTAACCGGCATGGCATCGAATGACAATCACTCAGAAGGAGAGCTCACGCGCTTCTGGCCCCTTTGAATGAAGACAGCTGTAGCCACGAAATGCTTTTTTAAACGCGCTATCGTGATCAGAGCTGCTAAACCGAGCGCCCTCCTCTACATCTTGATCTCCGATTAAAGATTCTGATAGACACACTATCTTTGTGTTTGACCCTGGAGTTACCTCATCCCCTCCTCCACCTTATGCAAAGATATGGTCAGACAAACTCGTTCTAGGAAGAAACCCGAGTGGAAGTCTTCTTGTGAATGCATGGGCACTGTGAAGTTCCCTTCCTGTGTCTTCTTGTTTTTTTACGCTACCGATGTAGTTAATCTCACATCTACACCACGGAGGGCCTCCAGATGAGGCTCTGTTTACATTCCCAGTGACTCTCACCTGGAGAAGCAGCAAAGCACCCCCCCACCCCTTGGTGTCTCTGCACTGAATCACATGTCATCTTGCGTGTCATGACTCATTATAATATCGCGTTTGTTGTAGAACATGTACCACTGGTTGTGTGTGACAGAGCTCCCCGCTATCAGCCTGGGATCCATGATTTCTCACATGGTTTACATTGATCCCTGGATAACGCATCCACTGAGACTAAACACTTCAGCTCAGGAAGGTTACGCTGGCCTACTTACATTCTCTTCTGTTCCAGGGATGTTGGGTAGAGAGAAAAAAAATATAGGGCATAAAACCAGCTGTTGGCGGGTTCAGACTCTACATTATCGTTTGCCTTCGGAGTGGCCAGAGAACAGATCTCGACAGGGTCGTGAAGTCCATGGTAGGGGTGAACCAGCAAGAAAAAGAACTTCCTGCATTCTTGTAGGCTGCCAACTATTTGAAATGTAAACAGCCAACAGGATGTTGTTACGTAAATCAAAAAAAAAAAAAAGAAAATATCTCCGCTGATCAAACGGGAGATGGCGTAGATACAGAGGCAGAATAGCATCTTGGATGAAGAGAATGCTTAATTATCGCTCATAAGGGAATCTGCCGCTTGAGAGCATTTTTGATGTGGTTCAGTTTTTAATCCCAAGAACAGTTTCGCTCTCTAGTCGGCCCATGTGGGTAGTGACAAATTTACCAAATGAGCTTAGACAAGTGCTGTTTTTTCTTTATTGTAAATGTGATCAGTCTGAGTGAAGACAGATTTGCTCTTTTCCTCTGCAAAGGTGATGATGTAAATTGTTGCTTCTGCTGAAGCCTTTTTTTTTTTTTTTTTATGTGGGAAATTTGGTTTGATGTTTAGGGTCATCGTATAATTCTTTCGCTGTCCGTCTGAGTAAGAATTGTCTTGCCGTAAGAAAAAACGTGCCGTCATTGCGACCCGTTGATGAATCGGTCAAACCGCAGTGTTTGTGCCGTCTGTCAAGTAACATCAGGCATCAGACAGAATCTCACGGGGGAAATATCTCTGCTGCGGCGTTCCAGTGTCTGATGAATGTCTTCTGCTGGGCCTGTATTGTTATCTCGCTGCGTTTTAGAGCACAAGAATAGTGCCGTTGAATCTGTTTATGTATAGCTAAGGCATGGTCATTAAGAATTTGAGGACACGTCAGTTTTATTTGCCAGAATTGATCATATTATGACCAGTGCAGCATTTCTTGCTTTCTTTCTTTCTTTTTTTTTCTCTGTCTGCAGTGGTCAAGGCATTATGGATTATCTGCTAGACTTACTGATTCAGCCCAGCTGCTGCTTAGCTTCCTCTTCCTTTGCATACTTTGGATTGTAGACCATTGCACCGTCAGCCTGCATTCCATTTCAAATATGCACTGCTCCTTCGGCTGCCCAGAACACCAGAATCGCTTCTCAATTTGAAATGCCGCTTCCCCCCCCCCCCCCCCCCCCCCCCCGTTCTTTATTTCTGATGTGCGGGTGTGTTCTAATGGTTCACAGCCCTACAGCGTTCAAAAGAAGGTTTCATTAGCTACGTGTGTGAAGAGGAACGATCCTGTCTTCTACTAAAATCTTTTGCTCGCTCAGTTCACTCATGGTTATACAATGAGCATAATGTCAGTGTGCCATTAATTCCCTTCAGGCTTAGTTTGATCTGACTGCTTTGACCATACGTTTCATTCCCCTCACCTCCTTGGCGGTTGAGCAACAGTTAAGAATCAAGTTAAGGTAACAATAATCATTGTAATTCAGTGTGGGCACTTTATAACACTTGAAATGATTTTCTTTTTTTTTCCCCTTCCTGTGCGGTTGTGTGCCTGTTTGACCCGACCACGTGTGAGTGCAGGCCTTTATGGCCAGTGGCACTGGTTTCAAGCCATATTTAGACTACACTCAGAGAAGCATGAAGCCTCTCGACGGGTACCTGCTCGTGCGAGGAGGGCCTGGCATGCCTGTACCCATCTGTACCGCGCTCTCCTCGTTAGACTCCTCTCCAAGCAGAACACGACGGTGCTCCCTCCTGAAGTTAAAATACCCAGTCTCCCCACCTCTCCCGCGGAGCTGACCGCCGAACCGTTCCTCGCCGTCTCGTTTCTTTTCTCGTGTTTGGGAGGGGGGGGAGGGGGGGTTCATGCAGAGTCAGTTTCCTGTCATGGAGTGTAGGAAGTGAAAAGCGTCCTGCTGCTGAATCAATGGTCCGCCCTCCCGTTACAGTCGGAGCGACAGGGCGACTAAAGGAGAGCGATGGGTCCGGTCGAAAAAAGAGCTGCTGGCAGAGCTCTTGCTCCAGTGCTCCTGTATTGGCAGCTGACTGACTGAAACAAACGCAGGCCGTCAATACCACACGTTTAGCCGCGGCATGGTTTGTACGAGGAGATGTGCGACCGCTCGTTCTCTCCGTTTGTTTCCCGGAGTTTCTGCTCTCGTCACATAAACCCTCTGTGATTTTCGTTTGTTTGTTTGTTTGTTTGTTTGTGTCAGCGTTTGAGCTGTGTAATCATCTGTGCTACATTTATTTGCATTTTTCAGCAAACGTCACTGCAATATTTAAAACGCATGTCATCTGTCAGTGTACAGCATGGCATGCAATCGATATTAATATTATATTAAGGATGCATTACCCTGCAGTCATTTCACGTGTGTCAGAGAGACATAGATAATGGGTGTAATGTCTGTCTAAGAGGGGCGAGTTTCTCAGCCGTGTGGAGGGAAGGGTGCCTCTCTTAGTGAAGGATTTGATGTTGATCTGGCGCTCTGTGTCTCTCTCCCTCTCTCGCTCTCTCTCGGACTGAAACTGGGCAGAAGTCAAATCAGTGCAAGGGGGAGAGATAAAGTGAGTTATGCTTCTCCCCCTGTGGACTCTAAGGAAGAGCATGCCATGTGACTGCCGAGCAAGTTTCGGGTCATGTGACATCACATGTTTGCTAGGGCACAGGGAGGAGGGGACATTCTCACTGGCGCCTCCCCCTCTTAGTCTCTGGCTTCTTCCCACCGTTGGCAAACCACTTTCCATACAGGACCAAGTGAATCCGGTGTCCTGAGTAACCATGCAGTGAAAAGATTTGGTGAATACATGTAATGAAGGGTTTTTGTTTTGTTTTGTTTTGTTTTTTTCATGTGTAAGTGCATGTCATCCTGTTTGGCCATAAATATGCTATAGACAGAGACCTCTCAGATGAAGCACAGATGATTTGGAGATTGACAGATGCTTCTAAAAACACTTCATTTGAATTTGATCCCTCTGTCTGTCAGGGTTAACTCGTCGCTTTTTTTTATCGCTTTTTTGAGCAACTTTTTGAAAGATTAAACTTGAATGGGGATGAGGATAACGTAGCCAGACAACTTTAATTACCGGTACTGGTGTCACTGTTCTCCGCTGTCACATTCGTTTGGCTTCAAGGGCGTTCACTGAAGCTGCACGCACTTCATGTACTGCTTCCCGGGCTTGTTACCGAGCCTTTGACCAAAATAAGCAAGAGGAGATTGGAGGGGGGCGGGGGGGGGGCGCTTTTTAGGTGGATTCAGACAGTTTTGTCACGGTCAGTTGTCTTGAATATATGCTTTGATGTGCAACAGGGACCTGTTGATGCTTGTGTCCCTGAATCTCTCCATCCCCTGCTCAGACATTTTCTGTCAGCTGTGAATAGCCCTTTGTCATCACGCGGCTGGTCTTTTGTGAGCGTCAGAATGGCGAAACGCGTCTGCAAAGGAAAGGTAGTCTTCGGACCACACAGGTTACTGCGGTAGCTTGCCTTTTTTTTTTTTTTTGTTAGCACTTGCAAATGAAATAATCAAAACAGACCAGTTAAATGTTAAGTTGTGAAAAGCATGTAATTACCATTTGTCAGATTTCTTTTTTTTTTTTTTTTTTTCCAAGTCGTCTTCAGTCTGTAAAACCACCCATGTGCTCATTCACAATTCTAATGAATCCACGTGGGAGTGAGGAAACCTTGATTTGCATTGGTTCTATGAATGACTAAATGTCACGCTGTTTTTCTTCTCAAAGCGTGCGAAGCTCGCGTGTTATCTGGGGGATTAGGAATTTATAACATGCATATTAATTCTAAAGAAAATTCATATGTGGGATTCTTGTTAAAATGGATGGAGTTTTGGAAAAAGGCAAATGTTTTTCCACGGCCTCTGACTCCTCAGCCACAGTTCATCATGTCCTCATGGCTTTTCAAACACCTGTTTCTTTTTTCCTCAGGTGGGAACAAATATAGAAAAGTTACATAAGACATGAAAAGTGCCTTGTTGGAAGCGGTAGCTCCGAAACCGACTAGTAATGGTGCGAGTTTTACTGCGAGGTTTGATGCGAGGGAAGTTCATGAATAGCATAACAAGATGCAAAGCATGAAAGAGTGGTCTCATGGCGCGGGTGGAAATGAGCCATAAGGCATCCACTTTCTCTCCAGGCCAGATGGTAGTGGAAGTCTGCCAAAGGCCAGATAATGCACAGAAACGGCTGTACCCACTAACCCCAGCCCCTCCACACAGACAACACCACCACCACCACAGCCTGAGAGCAGACACTGTGTGGAACCTCACCTGCGATGCGTCTTAAACCAGCCCCCAGTGTAACCCAAGGCTGGGGCAAATACAGGTCACGGTGAGGAGAGCGGAACCAGGGACGTTTGCGTTGCCTTTTCGGGTCCTTCAATGTAATTGGTGTTCTGATGTTCTTTCGTAGGCTAACTCACACACACACACACATCTTCAGTGCTTGTGATCTGTAATGTTTTAATGCATTTTTTTTTTTTAACCTCTTTTCTCCAGATCTGATTCAGTGCACCAACGAGATGAATGTGAACATCCCACAGTTGGCCGACACACTGTTTGAGAGAACCACCAACACCAGCTGGGTGGTAGTCTTCAAATCCCTCATAACCACACATCATCTGATGGTCTACGGCAACGAGGTGAGGTTCCTCCTCTTACCTCCCCACTTCTAAATGATTTTCCTCTTCCCTTTTTTTAAATTTTTTTTTTTATATTATTTATTTTTGATCTAAAATTACATCAAGAGCAGCTTGTCACCGCAGAGTACCATTTTAATTGTGCTCTTACTTTCGAGAAGGCCTCATTGTGTAACTGTTGTTTTATCATTTGTGCTTTTTGCTACGCTGTCTTCCTCTAGAGCCCATAGAGTACGCACTGTAAGAGCAAAGGGTATTGTTCATGTCTTATCACACAATAGAATGTGCTCGCTGACTGTTATCCAAAGCCTGAATGGCCCCATGGACAAAGAAAACTGAATCCTGTTTTTGTTTTTATGTTTGTCAGCGGTTTATTCAGTACTTGGCTTCAAGGAACACGTTATTCAACCTCAGTAATTTTTTGGACAAAAGTGGGTTGCAAGGTAGGTGTTATCTGTTTTTTTTTTTATTTTATTATTGTTATTTTTTTTTTTTTGGTTTTCCCAGAATGTATATTTTCATTTCTAGCCGTGTCACCTGTCTGTACCAATTGGAATCTGATAACGATGGCTGATTTTTTTTCTAGTTTGAGAAACGGTCAGAGTTGAGGCCATTAGCTGTGTATGCGTGTCCTCGTGCTCCTTGTGGCTGCCCGTGGGAAGCTGCAGGATCACAGCCTGTTGTTGTCACAGCAGTGGGATGACAGTTTGTCTCTGGGTTATAATGTGATGGTCATTCACTCTGAGACCCAGGGCTGCTGTCAGAGTAGAGGCCACATTCCCCACTCCGCTCAGGCCTTCTCTGCCCCTATGGGACACGCTCAGCATCAGCGACACGGCCAACTCTCAGCTTCAATGAAGCAGTCCGGGCTGTAGTTACCTAAAGCTCTTTGCTATGTTAACAGACTGCCTTGGTAGCACAGGGCTGTCAGATAGGTGCCAGGGGAGTCTACAGAACAGGCCTCTCCATTCAACTGGAGTGTGTCTTGTTTGTGTTTTAAGTACTTTGACCTCATTGACATTGTAAAGACAAACAAACAAAAAAAAAAAACTGGGGTCACATGTTGTTTCTAGTATGTTCTTTTGGATTATCTCACTTTTATCAATGATGTGGTATGCTCTGTAGTGAGCTGGCAGGTGACCCGGTTCTTTAGGTTTGTTTGGACCTGAGACACCCTTGGCAGTTGTTGGATCGATATAGCGTACAGTTCGTTGTGTTTTTCATTCAGCCCTGTCTGGCTGTATTTCTCTCTTAGACACTGGCTGAGTTAGACAAATTGCTGTATAACATTCACAGCCCAGTACTGAAAGCCTTGTAATGTTGTGACCTTAGTTCAGAGTGTGGTGAAAATGTGCATGGGCTTGTCTTGTAAGGACAGGACGAATCAATTGGTTGTGTTTTGCTGATAGACATGAAAAGTTACTGATTGAAAGTAGAGGGCAGATAAAATGGTGAATATCAAATTTTCCCCTCTCTCTCTCTCTCTCTCTCTCTCTCTCTCTCACTCTCACTCTCTCTCCCAGGCTATGACATGTCAACTTTCATAAGGAGGTACAGCCGCTATCTGAATGAGAAGGCTGTGTCGTACAGACAAGTTGCTTTTGATTTCACAAAAGTCAAAAGAGGGTAGGACCATCCCCCCCCCCCCCCCCCCCCCCCCCTTCTTTGCCTGTCTCACATTTCAGAGATTAGTCTCCACTCTGTTTGAATACCACAGCTCTATCAGCGGCTGTGGTGTTCTGTACAGTGTCCTTTTATGTTTAGAAACTGATGTTATAGAGATGCTATGAGCTGTTTGATCATGCAAACATTCTGAACACAGGCTGACTTTATTTCCTCAAGTCATATTACGTGCTTCGTGTTGTGCATAGCGTGGCTTTTATTTCATTCATGGAGTCATTTTCTCTTTTGTACTTTAAAGTGCGGACGGTGTGATGAGGACTGTGAACACAGAGAAACTACTAAAGACCATACCCATCATCCAAAACCAGATGGACGCTCTTCTCGATTTCAACGTGAGTTTGGGATGGAAAAACAGTTGCGGCTCTTGGTGTAACCATTCGGATCTCTTCGCTCTGCATCAGAAGGAAACCCGTCCAGGCTTCCAGGTCACACAGTAACCAATGTGACGCAAGCTTGTGATTCTGATCGCTATCTATTTGTGTCGGGTCTCTCTTACCAGGTCAATGCCAATGAACTCACAAACGGGGTCATCAACGCAGCCTTCATGCTCCTGTTTAAAGACGCCATCCGACTGTTCGCCGCCTACAACGAAGGGATCATCAACCTGCTCGGTGGGTGCAGTGTCCCCTTTAGTGCTGCTGTGGCCCAGTGCTGTTTATTGACATTAAGAATTTGTATTTCTACACAGTCCCAGAAAGGAAACCTTTGAGCCCTGTGGTATTCGGTTTTGTTTATCACCCTCCAGCCAATTTCCCCAGATACGGCCGACCTGTGGACCACACAGCACCCACTCCCCATTGCATAAAGGCCTGACGGGGACTTACCTCTAGAGCTCGATGTGTGTGGAAAACAAAGCCAGATTCTTTTAAAGAACCTGTAAACGCCCCGTTTGCTTGTGCACAGTGAATTACATGGCTGCTCATCAAAGAATTCACCACTGTGACACAAAGACGTCACGTCTTCGTCATGAGACGCCAAAAAGCACAGAGCTGTTCACTACCCTTTTTGGCCTCACCATCTCAGACCTTCTAGATTTTTACTTCTAATAAGTACTATACTTCTGTAACTAACTATAACAACATCAGTTTATAATAGTGGGATTGTTTGTACTACATGATCATTTTTTCCTCCTGTTTTGGGACCAAATACATAGGACAGACGTAGAAACTGTAAGAGTCGTTGTGCCCCTCCAGCATGACCGAGAGGAGCAAAGTCCTACCAACCAATCCTGCCTGATATAGGTCAATGATATAATGCAGTTTTATTTTAGTTAATTAGTGACCTTCCTTAGCAGGCCTAATCAAACTCAACAAACTCAGTTTTACGTTTTTTTTTCAGCTTTTGGCTTCTTTATCTATAGTATTTTTGACATTTTTATCTGAATGCAAAACACTAATTTATGGCTGGTAATGCCATAAAGTGCAGGTAACGCTGACCACAAGCATGCACGTGACTGACTGCCAGCATAGAAAATGTTTTTAATTGGCTGGCTGTGTTTTGGTTTGTTTCATGGCCTTTTTATTTTCACCCTTTGCTATTTTTATAGCCCTCATTCTCACGCGAGCACAACCAGAACTGTGCTATTGTTCTATAACTGTACACCAGTCTATCCATCCATCCGTTTGTGTATCTGTCTGTCTACAGATCTTCTCTAGTTCGAATATTCCTTTAAAGATGAAGTGCTTAATCCTGATAAATGAGCGCATGCTAATCTGGGTCCCCATAGGCCATAGCTTCATTTGTTGACCTGAACAGTGTGATAACAGTCAGAGACCTATAGCAGACTAGCAAAACATGTGTTTCATCTTGGTCTAATGACAGATTGCAGCGATGTATAATGTTGTATAATATATGAATCTGAGAAACTGTGTGGTGGGAACCCTTTGTGAAACCCAACTGACCCATTTTTTTTTTTTTTCTTCTACCCGATTAATAGAGAAGTACTTTGACATGAAGAAAACCCAGTGTAAAGAGGGACTTGACATCTACAAGAAATTCCTCACCCGAATGACAAGAATCTCAGAGTTCCTAAAAGTTGCAGAGGTGAGACGGCAGTAAAATGCCTTCCGTAACTATTCAACCCCTTTATCATGTTGGTATCTCAAATTTGTGGATTTGTCCTGCCTCATTATGTAGAAGACCTGAGACGGGTCAAAGTAGCCTTATATGGCCCAAACAATGGCCAGGCTTTCAACAGGGAGTCCGTGACAAGACTTTAAGATGACTTTTTACTAATGCAGCCGGAGTTAGAGAAAGTCTACATGGGCAGATATGCACAGGATGACTCTCGACTGTATGTGTTGCCTAAGGCACTTCTAAGTATTGGCTGAGGGAATGAATAATTATTCAATAAGATGTTTTCCTTTTTTCATTTTTCATCATCTTACTCATGCATTAAAAAATACGTTTGCGTTTTTTTTTGTTTTTTTTTGTGGTGAGCGGACCGAGGGAAAATTCTCTCAGTTCTTTTTCGATCATTTCAAAATGATTTTGATTAAAAATATCTTTTGACACGCAATTCACAATTATCCAAGGGGGATGAATGCATCATGAAGTCTCTGTATCTGCATCCTGTGCCTTAGACTGCGACATAACCTCTTCGGAAAACCTGACATGATTAGTAATCTACTGTCTACATCTCTCTCCCTCTTTCCCTGTGCAGCAAGTAGGAATCGACCGAGGGGATATCCCAGACCTTTCCCAGGTAAGATCCACAGCCTGTTGCCTTTGGCTCTGTAGTGCGCTGGGAAACAGGCTCTGCTCTCCTTTTGGCTGGACTTTACTTTCAGCTGCGCTAGCCCTTCACCCCTTTTTGTAGCTGCTGGCCTCACCCAATGCCACGTGGCCCTCTCTCCCGCAGCGTAGAGACTTGTACCAGCTCAAATGGCACTTGCCCTCTTCCTCTCTTTCTCTCTTTCTCTCTTTGGCCAGGAACCGGCCCTGCGCATGTTGGCTCTGTATGCATGTGGCCCACAGAATAATGCCTCTTACTGCTCTCTCCCCGACTCTCACCAAATACAGCACATAAAGGTGTTCATGTAGGACAGACAGGTCTGCGGGCTGATTTAAAAAAAAAAAAGAAAAAAAAAAAGGAGAGAAGATATGAAGGCGTCATAAAAATCTTAGTAGGGCACGTATCTGTTTTGGTCTGGTTTGCTCTGATTTCATGTAGTTGGAAGGTTGTACTCACATGGGAGCTTTTTAAGAAAGCCTCTTGCTCTTTAATATCTCTTACCTAGGATTTAATCCCTAGAAACACACTCACCCAACGTGCTATCATGCATCATGATTTGTTCAGCTTTGAACTGTTAACTGTATTGTAAGGAAACAGTAACACTGATTTTTCTGGAGATGTACGGGTGTGATTTGCTGTAGCGAAATTGCTGTAGTGATGTTGGCAGGGTGCAGTTGCTCAAAGGTTTCTAGTAATTTTTTTTTTTTTTTTTTTTTACCTTCTGAAATACTCTCATTCTCTCTGTAAAATTACCACCTTTATATTCTGTATCTTTCCCTATCTTTCCATTTTCAGTTTACGGTTTGTGTAAGTATCAGCATCTCACTCTCTTTCTCTGTGTGTTTGAAGGTAGCTGGTCTGTCGGTGTTTACGTTGAAATACTTTGCATGCCCTCTGTTGGTGCTCACATACTTTTGTGACCGTTCTTTTTTTTTTTTTTCTTTCTTTCTTTTTTTTCCCCCCCTTTTTCTCTTTCAATGTGTGAAACGAATGGTTTCTTTCCATCACTCTAGGCCCCAAGCAGCCTCTTGGATGCCCTGGAGCAGCATTTGGCGTCCTTAGAAGGGAAAAAGGTCAAAGATTCCACAGCCGCGAGCAGGTACAGCCGACTCGGCGCTTAGCTTTTTTTTTTCCTCCGGTGCGCGGGGAAGTTGTTTTGCTTGAGTACCAAATTTAGCAAGTGTGTGCGATTTGGATCCGCCAAACGCATGTGGGAGTTCGCTCTGGGTAGTCCAGCGCTTTGCAAGGATCAGAGACTTTTGCACTGTGTTTTATATAGAGAGCCATTTCTACATGCCAATTTTGTTATCGTTATTTACATTTTTTTTGTTGTTTTTTTAATGTTGAGACAGTAACAACATACGGTTAATTAGCCCTGTGTTTCTTATCCATTGATCTACCTCAAGATTTCCTGTCATACACGTTTTAACCTTGAGTTGTATAACATCTGTGTGAACTATTGATTTAAGACGAGAACACAGGGACATAAAATGCTTAAACTGCTGAAATGCTCGGTTTTCCATTGCTAAGCATAAAGTAGAAGTGGAATTTAGTGTCTCGTGGCCCAGAGGGGGAAAAAAAAAAAAAAAATTATAGCTGCTTTGTCAACACTGTCATTTGTCCAGAGTAGAAGGTCAAAGTGTCTTCCCATAACGGAAGTGGTAAAAACATGTTGCTTTGGCGCACTCGTCCACCAGTGCCAACAAAGCCATTTGGCAGTGGCATGTTTACAGTACAAGTGGGATCTGTCTATCTGAACTCTGTCTCTCTCTCTCGCTCTGTCTGTCTTCCGGTGTGGGGCCCCCCGTGCAGAGCCAGCACACTGTCTAACGCGGTGTCATCCCTGGCCAACACTGGCATATCCTTCACCAAAGCAGACGAAAGGGAAAAACAGGCCGCGCTGGAGGAGGAACAAGCACGCTTAAAAGCGCTGAAGGTACAGTATGACAGGAAATGTAATGTCTGCACACAAACACGCTCACACATTTATCCTTAAAGAAGACCGGTGTTTGCCGATGGATTTAAATTCCTCAGATTTGTCTCTTATTCTCCATATTAATCTTTACCGAGCGGAAGGGAGGAATATTTGACAGCTTGTAATTTCAGTTGTGACATCATACGACGTCTGTTTTTCATGGCCAGCGGCAGTGTTTTCGGTAACGGTGATACTTTTTAAAATACCAGTTCCCTCCGAAACACCCTTTGACTGGTATAGGGGGGAAAAATACATGGCTCTGATTTAGAGCTGTTGACACAGCACCGGGCGCTTTTTGTTCTGTATGTCTTGACTTTAAAAACCTGTCCCTTTCAGGAGCAACGTCTGAAGGAACTCTCCAAGAAGCCCGCGTCCTCGGCCACCACGGCCGCGTCCCCCGTGTCCACGGCCGGGGGAAGCATCAACACCGCTCCTGCCATAGACCTCTTCTCAACCCCCAGCTCCACCAACAGGTGAGAGACTCGCCGGAGCGCGCCGCGCGGCAGACGCCCCTTATCCGTCTCTCCGGAGGGAAGCACTCAGCAACGCTCTGTGACCAGCGGCCGAATTAGTCTAATAACAGAGCGCATGGGGTTTCTAGACACTCCACTGTGGTGAAGCTGACACTCCAGCGTCTTAAAATAAACAGTCCTGTCAGTGGTGTTCCTATCAATTAGACCACACAGCCAAAGGAACGGAAAGTAAACTGCAATTATACTATATAGATTTGGACACGCTGCAGTCTGAGATCTCCTCACCTGTAAAATGGTTGTTTGCACACTTGCAGACGGTCTCTGTGGTGGTTAATGTAGAATAACCGCACGGCTCCAAGAGGTTTCCATTGCTTTGTATTTTGACTGTTTTTTTTTGTTTTTTTTTGCACTGAAGTAGAGGTTGGCTTTAAAGTGACTATTGATTGCATGTGAATTTCACAGAGTCTTTGGTCTGCCGTCCAAAGCATCTCAAATGAAGCTGCCAAGTTTGTTTTTGGTGTTTGTATGTGAGATGTTTTGGTTAAGGGGCTTTGAGGGAGTTTTATAGGAGGCAAGGGGATATTAATTCTGGATGTGTGTGTGTGTGTGTGTGTCTAGCTCTTCAAAGGTGCAGAATGACCTACTGGATTTGCAGCCAGTATTTCAGCCAACGCTGCCTCTCTCCTCAGGGCTGCCAGTAGCCAACACATGGGGAGGTGAGTGATCTGCTCATCACTGGGGCTTAATGCTGCTCTTACCTTTCTGCTGTCTGAACTTGGAACAAACAAACTGCACCCAGTACATATTAGTGTGTGGTGCCTGCAAGCTTATCAACTATTTACAACGCGTGGGGCTTCTCCATATTGCTGGGAACTAAATACGATTGAAATTCAATTGAGAGAATATATGTTTGTTTAGAAACTAGAAACAGAATTCCGTCACCCGCAAAAATCCTATTTCTTTCAAAAGAACCAAAAGTTTTGTTTACTGTGTAAATCTTAAAAGATTTGATATGATATCAAATCAAATATTTAACTGAAGTTCTGATATGATATCAAAACTAAATATTTCACCACATGAAGCGTTGGAGACCAGCACGGCTACATTTTCCCTCTCCGGCCTAATTAGAGAGCCCATCCGTTTCAAGTTCTGTCTGAAGACTCACTAAAAGAGCTGTTTCAGTTTAAAAACACTGAAACGTCCTGAAAAAAATGATTTCGCTTTACTCTCCATTCTGTCATGCTGGATATTAGAATGAGATCTGGGCACTAGACTAGACTAACCTTGTAAACCTTCCCTGTCTTATGGACTGATTCAGAGAACATGCTGATGATTCATTTTCAGGAAACTCATCTGCTACCCAGAGAGCAGTTCTTAATGGGCTTAGTTCTTTGAAAATAGCAATAAACATAAAATTAATAGATACTCTGGTAGAAAAAAATTAAAATCCTTTCAGAAATGCTCTGTCATTTATAATATTTAGAATCAAGGTAAGAGGGCTGATCTTTTACGTGTTTGTCCTAAAGGGACACGTTTCTCTTATTTCCACTGTGTTATTTAAGAACATTCCACCAGAGGTAAGCTTTGTTTAAAAAAAAATTTTTTAAAAAAGTGCTGGTCTAGGTTGATGAGCTCCTAAGGGAAGCTGCCTGACAAAATGGGTTATCATTCACTTATACATTTGTGTGTTGTGAGCAGAGCTACCATTATTCTTCTCTTAGGCAGGATACTGTTTCATTCCCTGTGACTTTAGCGCATTACTGCACATAACTCTATATCAGGTTAATGGTACGTATAGAAATCTGAAACCTGAGACCTGAGCTGTAATGTTGAGTATATGAGAATTTCTCGTCTGAACATTGCAGGGGGAAGAAGTTCTTTGGGGGTGTCTGGTGTCGGTCCACTCGCATGTTTATGTGGCGTGGTTGCATGCTGTAGTCTTTACCGTCTCTCATTCTCTTCTAACGTCTCAGTGTTCTCTTTTTGTTTCTCTTTCCTTTGCCTGTGTAGATCCTTTCACCTCTTCTACAGAAGCTGTCGATGACTCCATTCCAAACTTAAATCCTTTCCTTACAAAACCTGTTGTCGATGCTGTCCATCTGCCTGTTTTGTCTTCAGATGGTGTTAGTTTGTCTTCTAGGACACCCAGTCATGAAATGTTTGGTGGTAAACACCTTTTTTTTTTTCTTTCTTTCTTTTTCCCCATCATGCTGTGTTTCAATAACCCCCCACTTATCCTTTGGTTGCTGGTGGTTAGTTCCTTGTCACTTCTCATGTTATAACTGCATGGTCCATTGCACCTGGTCGCAAACCATTTATTGCACAAGTTTATCACTCTGCCACAAATTCTGACACGCATTAGTTGATTTTATAAAGAGATCCTAAGTAGCAGAAATGGAAGTGAGTCGATTCTGGACTTAAAAAAAAGGATTTATTTTCTTTCCCGTGGGGTAAAAAATAACAGACAGTTTAGCGGCAGATGGTTTTGGCACTCCGCTAAAGCGTGAGAGAGAGAGAGAGAGAGAAGTGCACACATCTGCCTTTATTTTTGACACGTCTTGGGAATGCCGAGGAACGGGAAAGAGGCCGTCCCTCAGAATTCCGAGAGGTTGTTGAGACTGGGAATGGCATGCCTTTATTAGGTCCTGTAATGTTGACATCATGTTTGTTTTGTGGGGTGAACCAGGCTGACTGCGTAAAACATGCTTGAATGCTGTTTGAGTTTGGTAGGCCTTTTTTATACATATATATACATATATATATATATCCTTTGATACTGGCTACCCTGAGACACCTCTGCCACCTGACTCAAAATGTATTTGCTACTGTATATAGTTACATTGATGCTACTTAAAATAGCAGCAATATATACATATAAAACCATCATTTCCTAAGTGCTGTGCTTTAGATCTTGCTTTTCTCTGTTACTTGCTTAGAGCCTTAGAGTTATTACCTTAGAGCCATAAGTAGGAAGCTGCTAAGTGACACTTCTTGAAATGTGAATGTTATTTTTTGATCCTCTAGATAATTACAATCCCTTTATTGATTCAAGCTCTTCCGTTGCTCCCAATCATGACCACACAGCTCGGACAGAGCAGTTTCTCTCAGGTACTGTCCCTGTCTGCGCTATGTTTTCTGGAACTCAGGAAACATAGGACCCTGGGCGGAAGGCCAGGGTCCTGTATGCTCCAGATGTTTTCCCATGGTTGCTGTTTGGCTCTTACACTAATGCCCTGTTATTATTGTTGAGGGGTTTTTTTTGCTTTTTATTTCTCAGCCGCTTTGTGTTTAATGGTTGTTGTAGCTATATTGTCAGTGGCTTTTTTTTTCTTAAGGAAACAGAGTAGTTTGTGATTTTTTTTTTTAATAAACAGACAGATTAGTTCATGAAAAGCTTTTATTTTATGTTGCCTGATTAGTCTGTCTTCCTCTCAGCCTCACTCTACTAAATGTCTTTCTTTTCTTCCCTTCCTTCTGCCTGCCTCTGGTCTCTGTCAGACTCCTTCTGTGGTCCAGCATCTTATCCTAACACTTCTCTCTACCCCTCTGAGCCCTCTGCTGTAGCTGGCCTATTTGGAGGTACGTACCTTTCCGCTTCCCTCCTTCTCTTCTCCTCCTGTCCTCTTCGTGTCCTGTCTTTTCCGCACATCCTCCTGTGCACATTCACGTTGACTGGTTTATATAGCGAATACTGGATGACTGCGGTTACGTCTGAGGAGAGTGTACAGCAGAGCACGTCATGAAATGATAGTCAGAGGAACAATAGGGAAGTTCAGAGCCCCACCTGAAACATGCATGCCTTCCAAACAGTGTAGTCCTGTAGGTTATCATACATATTCCTGGACCTGAACGTTTGTTCAGAGCACTCCTCTCTGCAGTGTGCCACACCTTTCTGAATGACCATGGGATAAAGGAAATCAGATCAGAGGACAAGGGTTAAAGTCGGGTTCTGTTGACGTACCGGTTCTCGTACGGTCTCCCCTTTCTCCACACAAGAGTTTAAAGTCTCCTTTCTCCTCTCTCTCTCTCTCTCTCTCTTTCTCTCTCTCTCTCTCTCTCTCTCTCTCTCTCCACCTCCAGGGTTTTCAGCTTCTCCAGTCCCTCAACCACAGACCTCAAGAGGCCTTAACGTTGACTTTGACTCTGTGTTTGGCAATAAGTCAACTACTGCCAACAGTACAGACTCCACTGGTAAGAGCGTGTGTTATTTAGCCAGCAGCGACTGGACGGCACTCTTTCCTTCCTCTGCCCGTACACGGCGCATTGCCCATCTCCACTGCCCAGTTACTGAGTGTTGCTCACTGGTGTTTCTCACTGGTGTTTCGGATGGAGAACCAACAGGGTTGTCCTGCTCGACCATCCTGCTCTGCTTGGATCCATGCTTTGGGGCTTGAACTGTTTAGAAGTTGGGACTTTTTTTTTTAAGTAGTTCTGTAGTTCTATGCATTTGGTTGCAGGTTTTTTTTTTCCTGCGAAGGTCACAATATTAAATTGTGCCATTGAGAGTCTCTCAAATATCCAGAGGGTTTTATTGCTTTGAATTGGTTATTTTGAGATGCAAATCACCCCATGAAACTCACTTGTAACTCATTTAGGCTCTCTCTCTCTCTCTCTCACTCACTCTTTTCATGTTTGGCTCTTCCCACACATTCCCGCACAAGGGCATCTCTGGATCGCCTGGATCCATCAACTTCATTCAAAGTTTTCCTGAAACAGCAGTTTGTGCAGCAAGTTCAGCTAAATATAGCAAGTTCATACCGAGTTTATCTTGAGGCTGAGAATCTGACGTCTCACCGGGTCTTTGAAACAAAATTCCATACCAGAGTAATCCACAGTCAAGAGTAAAACGTGTCCTGTATTCTCAACGACAGCGAAACAAGTGCTCCCCCTGCTAAATCCTGTTAGTTGAAGAACATGTGCCGTTGGAAGACTTTAAAGATTTGTTTTATGAATATTATATACCTCAGTGGTAAGGAAGTTGGCTAAATATTTTTCCTGCATCACCACTGTAGTCCTCTCTTAAGAGTCCCTGTTGTATTCTATCACGTGCCATTACCCATGCAGTTTCATTTGACTTTTGAACTGAGTTGACAATATTATTGGCTTGTGAAGTAGCACAAGAGAGGTGTAATTAAGACACGTTATATGACTTTTAACATGCTCAAACAAAAAATCATCTTTTGATTAGAGTTCGTTTTTAACTGTTGCTGATATCTCAGCTTTCTGTGAGGTCCCTGAATACATGATCCAGACACACTGTTAGCTAAGCAGTTAATATTAATAAATAAACTGGCCCACTATAGAAAACCCTAGTTCCTGTGCAGGGTGGTGAAGATGAACAGGACATCAGGGCTGCTGTGTAAGAGTGGTACTCTGCACCCGTGACTCTGTGTCCTTGTTTGACTTCAGCATCCATAGCTTATGTGGCAGACCATTTCAGATCCGCAGAGAGGGCTGTGTTGTAAGAGTTTGTGTGTTTCACCGAGCAGATATCTGAACTGTGCGTCACATGTAAATCAGGCACATTCAGCTCCTGGGTCCAGAGTTCACTCCTCCTACTGCACAGTTTTGTCTCCTCAAAAGTCCCAGTCAGTCCCCTCACAACCCTGTTCACCTACACAACACCCTCCCCAAGAGCTCACGACATCCCGCATTAAAACCATCTCGTAGAAACACAAGGAAATCACGTCTGATTTTTCATGATTTGTTTTGGTAGCATGCCTGAAATCCAAGGCATTTTGTACTAAACATTTTCATATAGTGTGTGTGTGGAGGTTTTGTTGATTTGAACGTGCTTTGCTCATACATTCTCCCTCTTTTTCTCCCCTGCTGTGTGAAAAAAAACAAAAAAAAAAAAACACTCTTTGGGCCTTGGCTATGCATGGCATGCATGACTGGGTGAGTTGACTTCACTCTCCTCAACCTGCTCAGGGATATGCTTCTTTTTTATTTATTTATTTATTTTTTTTTATCGTTGGCTCCCACTCCCACTGGCATTAAATGTCATTTCCTTGTCTTGTCTGTGGTGTTTGTGTCTTTATCCCCGCTGCTCCCTCTCTCCTCTCTCCTCCCCTTTTCTTTAAGACGATGTTTTAGGTGGTATCCTGAAACCCACAGCGGCCACTCCACCCCAGGGCCTGACCCCCAGCACTCAGCAGGCAGGCAAGCTGGTCTCCGACGACCTGGACTCCTCTCTGGCTAACCTCGTGGGCAGTATGTGTCATCGCCTTAGAAGTTACAAATTGTAAAGCACACCAGGTTCTCAGATTGAACCTGGCACACAGAATGAATCTGTCAGGCGAGGAGGATTGAACGGCTGTGTTTTTGTTGTTTTTTTTTAATTACTGTATGAATCAGAACAGTCCGGTTTTGTTTTCCGGTGTATTGTTGATGGTGTATTTTTGAAACATGCATAATTCTAAATTACAGACCTGGAATACTATCCTGATTTTGTTTCTGTCTTACAGATCTGGGCATTGGTAATGGTACAGCAAAAAAGTAAGATTGGTTCTCTTTCTTTTGTTTTTTTTTTGTTTGTTTGGTTTTTTTTTTCCTTAGAATGACTTTATATATGTGTCTTGGTAATGTATTACGTTATAATGCTAATTGTAATTATTGTTCTCATCAGCGATCTTCACTGGAGTCAGCCGGGTGAGAAGAAATTGACAGGTGGAACTAATTGGCAACCAAAGACTGCCCCTACTACAACCTGGAACCCTGCCACCATGGTAAGTGTCAGAGTATCCTCCTGCATAGATGTGCATGGTGCAAGACCTGATATGAAACATGACATGATACTCTGTAGTAATGATCAGCAGCTGGCAGCACACACAGAGCATGACTGGAGTCTGTTTGAGACTTTGTCTGAACAGTATCGTGTAACTTTGTCTGAGCAGTAACAATCTTGTTATTTACTGCTATCAAAATGTATTTTCACAAAGTTACAATCGTATCTGTAATACACTCTGGAAGCCCTCCAAAGGCTCCCGGCTCTTGTGTTCTAAAATGCATTTTGTGTTTTGTGTGTGCGTGTGTGCGTGCGTGCGTTCGTGTGTACGTGTGTGTGTGAACTAAAACTGTCAGTTATTTGTGATTTTTTTATCGTTTTTATCCTCTAACCATGTCTATATTGCATTGTGTAATTGTTCTCGTCGGGGGGAAAAAACAGAATGGCATGCATTTCCCACAATACGTAAGTCCAACGGTTGAACCATTTGCTGCCTCTGAAAAGCATGAGTATTAACCTCACGCCTTCCACTTAAGTCACGGCCCGTAACGTGTCTGCGTGTGCTGACCTCCCCGGTCACACAGGACTCCACTGCAGCCGGAGCCTTTTGCTCTCTGTGACCTCGCTGAGCTAACCGCCAGCTTCCCCAGCATGAATGAGAGACGGGCTGCTTCCACCTCTCCACTCTCTCCTTTTCTCTCTCTGTCTCTCCTCTTTTTCTCCTCTCTCAGTCTCCCTCTTTGATTTCTTTCCTTTTCTTTCATTTTTTTTTTTTTTACCTCTGTCCTCAAGTGGCTCCAATTGATTGGGGGGAAGAGTTTGTTTCCATTAGAGCATGTAAGGATTGATTGGTTGATATTGTCTATATTAGTCATGGACGATCAGATTAGCTAGCGCTCTCAGAATAACGTTGATGGTATGAAGATTTGTACTTTATGGCAGATGGGGGTGGCTGCACTGAAAATTCTCTGATGGAAACAGGCCCTTTTAGATAACGGTCATGTGGTTTATGTAGGTCTGTGTGTGTGTGTTCAAGTCCCTGGGTTTGTAGAGAAGGGGGGGGGGGTATGCATGACGATATCTACATGTATAAATAAGTATCGCATTTCTCTGGCTGTCATTTTCAGTATGGTCGTGACATACACGGACACATTTTCAGAATAGAGATGAAGTGATTCTTTAAAATATGACTTAATTCAGGCTGTAAGCGAATAGTTTCTCTGTTTTAAGGCAGTCACGGTGGACCTGGTGACCCACAACAGTACATTTAGATTAACAAATGTGTTCAAAACAAACAAAGGAAAGCCTGTTGGTGTTTGTTAAATGTCCTGTTGTGGTCTGCAAGGATATTATGTGTAAAACGTAGGAACTGAGTCCATAATCATTGTGACTGACTTAACAAAGCATTCATTAAGGCAGGGTTTTAGGAGTGTCTTCATCGCTTGAATGAAGTACAGGTGTCATGTCCAGAAGACTCACAGAGTGTAGTCGAAGGGCTCTTGGACAGCAGTGAAAAAAAAAAAAAAAAGAAATACAGGATCTGAGAGTAGGTCAAGTATTGAGAGATGACGTTTCCTCATTATTGCTAATCTACATCAGCATCAGTGTTATACTTCGCCCAGCGCTACTAATAACGGCATCAGAATTCTTTCTGTGCGTTTTAAAGTATGCAGGGGCTATTCAAGCTTAAGGCTCTTCACCTTGAAACGGAAACAAGCGGCCTCTGTTGTTTATGAAAGACCAGACATCTGGTCTTTTTTTTTTTTTAAACGCACTTTTCTACTTGTTTCCCATCCTCTCTATCAGCTGGGTCATTTGTCAGGTTTCTTTCCAAAGGGTCTTTCACTGTGAACTGAATGATCCATAAATGAGAACAAAAGTGTGTCTGTCACACGAGCAGGTTTTTTTTTTTTTTTTTTCAAAGCAACAAGTCGTCCCTCCCATAAAGGATTCCTCTCTCTAAAAAGCAGGGCTTTGCACCTGCTGTTAACCACTCTGCCTTCAAGGATCTCTGTCTCCCTCTGTCTCTTTTTTTGTTTTTTTTCTCTGTCGTTCTCATTTAGAGCTACTGGGTAGGCTTTGCACTGACTGTAAGGGAAAAGTCTGAAAAGGAAGGCTTAATGCTTCCCAGATGTGAACTAACCTTTGCCAGAGGAGGAAGAATATTAAAATAAATGTGCTCTGTTAGATGCATGAACAAAGAGCACTTTGTTCAGGTGAGCTGTGTTTGAAGAGAGGTGGAGACTGTGATGGCAGGCATTGACGGAGGTGTTATCTCATTACTCTGCTGAATGGAATGGAAGCAGTGACGACATGGGTGGTGTTTCTTTTTTTTTGGGGGGGGGGGGGGGGGGGGGTGATTTGTCCTAATTCAAGCTCACTGAGAGGAGTGTGTTCCCCCTCCACCGAGTCTGATTGTGATTCTGTTGTCTTAGGCACCATCTGTCATGGCCTTCCCTGCGACTACGCCGACGGGAATGATGGCATATGGAATGGTGAGTATGAAAAAAAAAAAAAAAAAGGACCGAATTATGAATTTATTAATACGGCACGGCCACCGGCGCACCTCCTCCCGCAAACAGAGTCGTTTTTGTTAAACGAAAGCGCTGTAGCACAACAATGTTTTTAATGTTCTCGCCGTGAATTTCGCGTGCTCGCCCTAATTACCGCCGGCACAGAACGAAGCCGCTGGCACCGCTGCGTGCGTGTGGCCCGGCGAAGTGCTGAGTTAAAGCGTTAACACTGTGGGTGGATAAAAGGCCAGTGAGTGCCAGACATGAGCACCTCTCAGCAATGTGCCACACGACGAGATCTGAAAGGTTCCATCCACTCGTTCTCGTTTGAGCTTTTTACTCATTCACCGAGTGGACTCTGTCAGCGTTTACATGACTGCTCCCTTAGGCGTGGGCGGAATTTGCCGGAAGTTCCCGCCGTCATCTCCACCAGGGTTTAGTTAACGGTTAACAGGTAGAGGGTCCACTCGGAGAGTCTGTATCATGTGTTTACATCTGCGGTTATGTGTGGTCTGTACACTCCCAGCACTGACTCATCCCACTAGACTTTGTCTTATGTTTAGTCAATTTGGAAACCTTTCTTTGAGTGTAATTGTATTATCATTGTGACGTAAGGCAGTCAGCATTTATAAAATCAACAGGGGCTTTGTGGCATTAAGCCTTATTCACTCAGCTCTGAATTTTTTTTCCCCTTCTGTTGAAAACACTGTTGAAGAGCACTTAAATCAGTTGTGCTAATATATTTCATTGTGATGACCCTGTGAATAAATGTGTCAGGGTAAATAAACAGTCTCTCTGCCATCAGTGCATTGTGCTCTACTCTTTAAAGGACAAAACATTCATGCGAGTTGTTAAATTAAACAGGGCTTGGGGAGAGTGTTGGTCATGATGTTCTAATGGACCACATGTTTGTGAGTTACTGTTAGTGGCTGAGTCACAAGATTAAACCACTTTGGAGAGATAGTGAACAAGAAACTTAGGAGGCGTAGGGGGTAACAGAGCTTGTTTAGGTCAGACAGGCTCTGCTGAAATCCAAACCAAACCTTTTTGACCTGATAAAATGCTGCTACAGTGTTTCAACAAAGCTAATATTTTATTTTTTTTATTGATTTAGCTTTATATTTTTTTTGTATTCTGTTTTTTTAAAACTTGTACTAATTGTCCTGAGTTTTTTTTTTTTAACTTAAGAAGGACAGTAGGATGAAGTATTGGATGATTGGTGTTTTCTTTCCTAGCAGCATTAATAATTCAATGTGATATCGCTGCATAAGATTATAAAATGATTGTCTTATATGTTAGTGGTGTTGCCTGAACAGGTGTGATCATTTTGTCGTTTTTTTTTTTTTTTTCTCCCTGCAGCCCCCTCAGGTGGGCACCATGGCCATGATGACCCAGCCCACCATGATGTACGCCCAGCCTGTCATGAGGCCGGCAAACCCTTTTGGCCCAGTCTCAGGTGCACAGGTACGCCCCCCCCTGCTCCCCCCGTCTGAAACCCAAGCTAATGTTTCCCCTCTCTGCCTTTTGCGACGGCGCTGTCCAGTTCAATGACCAAACTCTGCTTAGTCGCGTCTCTCAAAGAGCTAGGGTACTGAAAAGCCCTGTACATCTCTGCTGTTTTGCTCCAAAGTGCATTTTCCAGCGCCATTATTTTGGTTTTCAAATACACTCATTAGTATTCTGGATATCACTGTCACTGGATATCATTGTCTGAGAAGTGACCGATGGAATTCTATTCTAAAAGCAATAGTAATTCTTTTATCAAAGCCCTCTATTCAGAATGCGTTTGAGTGAATGACACTCACCTTCACGTACCATTTAGGCAGCGTTCTGAATATGACGGCTTGCATGTAAGCATTTGAGCATCTTTGGAAAAGGATACATATTCTACATTTGTATAGAGATTTGGAATATGTATCCCTTCCCCCCCACCCCCTCACCTTCCCATCTCTTTAGTGTTGTGCCAGCACTCTGGTACACCTAAAGAAAAGGTGAGAGAATTGCATTGGTAAGCCAGGTTTCCAGTGTTTTTGTTTTTTTTGTTTGTTTTTATTTTTTAATCGTCGTGACTTGAGGGTAGCCTCTCTGACCGACTCCCTCTGTCCTTCGCCTCCTTCTTTGGCTGTCTGTTTTCACCTCCTCCTTCTCCTCCTCCTCCTGTGTTATTGTTCCCCTGGCTATTGATCCATTTCCCTCACTCTGTCTCATTCTCTCTGAACTAGCCGTCAGCGGCCTCTAGTCCCTCCAGTCAAAGTCCTCTCAGAGCTCCTGGACAGGATCCCTTTGCACAGCTCTCTCTCAAGGATTTCTTGTAGAACATCTTTAGGTACAGCATGTGTGTGGTCTTCTTCTTTTTTCTTTTTTCTTTTTTAAATATATCTGTGAGTGTGGCGTTTGCGGCATGACTGTGACTTCTCTCATTTGGTCTGCTTGACTCAACACTCTAACTCAACTTTCTCCTGATGATTTCTGAGCTCAAACACTAACTGTCTTACCCTTGACATCATGTTGTCATTACTGCAGTGTCAGCTATATTAGACATATATGCGATAGTTGCCTCCTGCTTTTCTAACATGGAGGAAACCACTGATGTTTGAATTTGTTTTCCTGTGGCAATTCCCCCCACATGGTCAATGTGGACAGGATGCAGACAGTCACTTTGATCTGTATTCTAATATGCCACAAATTGCATCATCAGATGAAGTGAGCAGATGAGTTTACCTCGACGAGGCCATCCATCCTCTCATATCACGAACGACAAACCGCCTCATTAAAAGCACACTCACATTCCCACAGTTCATCTCAACATCTGCGCACATGCTGAGAACTGATGTTCATCAGCACCAAACTTTGATTTCAGCCTTTTGCCAAAAAATTGTTTGTAGGTACAGCATACTCAGTGGCTTTGTGTCTGTGTTTGAGCTGCTCCGAAATATGAGGGGGGATTTCAAAGGTACACAGATTTAGCCAAGAGACTGGTTTTATCACACAGAAAGGGCAAATGTGTATTAGTTTTTGTACTTAAAAAAAAAAATGAAATGAACCTTTTTTTTTTAATAATGACTCAAAAATTCCCGTTCACTTTGTCCATAATGGTATTCTCTCCTCCTTCAGATGCAGTTCATGTAAAACGAGGAGAGAGAGAGACAGAGAGCGCGTCTTGGCTCTCAGACGATGTACTACAAAAGCAGCAAATTACAAACCTTTAATCCTACTGTTTGCTGTTTGACTCTTCACGGAGGAGATCAGCCCACTGAGAACTTGTGAAGGAATCAAAAAGGGGGGGTAATCACAGGGAGGGGGGAGAACCATGTTGTGAGAGGGGCGTCCTAATGGGATGGGACAACCCGTTCTGTCATTTGTCTACCAAGGTAACAGTGTGTGTGGCTGTCATTTGCCCATGTCTAGGGTTTCTTCATCCTGTTTGCCATCTGTAAAAGTTTCACATGGGTGTGGAGAGAGAGAGAGAGAGAGAAAGAGGTATTTAGACTTTGCTGTAACATTTCAGGAAATAGTTGGTCATAACAGACACGCACGCAAATACACACACCAGACACAGGGCTTGATGTTTTCCTGGTGAAAGACATGGGGGTGGGTGGGTAGTGTAATCTCTTTATCTGATCATCCATCATGCATTACCTGATTTAACCGTCACCCAGTAGAAAATGCTAACTTCAGTTTCTACCATGATTTCTATTCTATTTTTATTTTTTTATGTGTTAGGTTTGCAGTAGACATTCCTTGTGTTTTTGTTTGTATTTATTTATGATTACCCATTGAGGACATGAAAG
This sequence comes from Chanos chanos, assembly GCF_902362185.1. Lineage (NCBI taxonomy): Eukaryota > Metazoa > Chordata > Actinopteri > Gonorynchiformes > Chanidae > Chanos > Chanos chanos. The sequence goes on from NC_044509.1 coordinate 10,572,188, forward strand.
GAAAAAAATAATTACTGAGATCTTCATTGTGGAAGGTATTTAGGAATATTCAAACATGGGTATGATTGATTGTATAATTGGATTTTGAGAGTGAGATGAGAAAAAAAAAAAAGTAATATAAACAGAAAAAAAAAAAATGAAACCACCTGTAAACTGACTGAGAGCACTAAGTATTGTCTGAACCAGTTTTATGTCTAGTGCAATTCTCTGCAGCTCTGAAACTCACACCCCCTACGTTTATAAGAGAGAAAATCGGGGGAGTATACGGTTCATTAATCCATATAGTCAAATCTGTGCCTAGGGTTTTTTTTTTTTCTTCTTCTTCTTCCCTTTTTTTTTTTTGTTTTTTTTTGTTTTGTTTTTTTTTTTTGTTTTGCAAGGGAACATTTCAGACTAGCAAAGCACTACATTTGTGATTCAGCTACATTGCATTGGGGAAGATCTGTATTGCTTTACGCTTGGCATGTCATTATTTTATATTAATTATATGGCTGCCTTTCCAACCTTGAATGTGCAGAGATGCCTTCATGCGCCGGCCATCTTTCCATACGCCAGCGGGGCGGGTGGGCGGGGGAGAAGAGGGGTGTGTGTGTGTGTGTGTGTGTGTGTGTGTGTGTATATCACAGATTGTTCTGATTCGGGGGGAAAGGTGTAAGTAGTGTCTTTGTAAATTAGCAGCAGGTTCAGGTGAACTGGGGAGGTAAAGCGCTGTTGACCGGTGCTTTGTGTACATAAAGCAGACCCTGTCTGTTTTGGCTTTTTTGGGGGGATAATGGTGAAAGATGGTCCGAACACGAAGGCGCCTCTCCTCATTGAATTAGCACATTTGCTGCGTTGTCCCTGCAGATTCTATTTTTGTTTATATTATTGAAAAAAAAAATGTACGTAAGCAGAATTTGGTTGATTTTCAAATAAAGTGCAGCTTCCACAAAGTGAATGTGTTTTGGGGTTGGTTTTTTTTTATTTGTTTGGTCGTCTCCCCCCCCCCCCCCTTCAGCTGTATGATCAGCGTACTAGTCTGGGGGAAAGCCCTGGGTGCAAAAACACTGTCAGTTCAATGCTACACAATAGGGGATCTGTTTATGTACAAGGACTGGACCAGGTCTGTGACTGCTCTGTGCTATTTTAATGAAGGTATACAGAAAACCATGTGGGATATCTTCCTGAACACAGCTGTCCTCAATATGAGGAAGTAGTTAGTAATTAATTTGTCGATAGGCGAATTGTTTGTCGTTCACGGATCTCTGTGGGTCTTGAGTTGTTTCAGCATGAGTGAGATCCTTTCTTTCCACACAAAGGTTTTTGGGTTTGTTTTTTTTTTAAATCATGCTTACGTGAAGAGCTGGTTAGTCGGACTACTGAAACCTGCTGCGGATGATTTGGGTGGTGAGAGCCCCGTCCTGTGACGTGTGAAGCGTGTTGCCAGGGCCGTCGGTCTCAGAGGATGTGATGTGGAGGGGTACGGCATGGCCCACTACACTCAGCAGTTTCTTCTCCAGAGCTCCCAGGTGCAGGGGCTCCTAACACACACACACACACACACAGTCACACAGTGAAGAGGGATCCTGTTTGTCCACCGTAACAAGGAGAGTGACTGTTTCCTTAAAAGTCTAGTATCAGTATTCTGCTCCATGCCAGGAGGAACTGGAAGTGGAAAAAAATCCAGAAATTGAGTGTTCAGTCATCTGTTATATACCAGTTTAAGGATTAAAAGGAAATGTGAAGTACCCAAATTCAGAGCTTGTGTTCCTTTCTGAGGTGAAATAAGATGCGTGTATTTTCATCCTTTTTCCTTGTGAGGGTTCACTATGAATAAATACTGATATGACAGCTCAGTGCTTTTCTTAGCTGGACATTTGGTGACATGGACAAAGGCTGCAGGGTGGGTAGCCAGACCTTTTGCCTCACAGTACCCTTCAGATAGTAATAAACAGTACTTTTCACTCACCAAACTGGGGTGAACATTTGAGCAATATCTGCATTTCTCTTATGACACCTGTTCCAGACAATGAGGTTGAAGTATTTTTAAAAGTGTATGAGCACTACCATGATCTACTCATATTTGTAACATAAAACTAAGAATTGTTTCAGTATAATAACTATAGAGTATATTATACTAAAGAGGCAGCCAAGTACAAATTTTGCCCTCCACTCTAATACATGGCCCTCATGATTTAATAACAATTGAAGGCATGACTCAAATTCAGAGGCAGAGTTTTTAAAAACATTATAGGCATAAGTGCTGTAACAGCAGTAAGTTAATACCAGGGCCCACTTCAATTATGACATCTCATGATGAGGTGAGTGTGCTCTAAACTGAAAAGAAAGAAAAAAAGAAGAAAAAAAAAAATCAATAATTTGGCAAAACGCCGAACAAAATCAGTAAAACCCCTCAGTAGGAGCCTATGATCTTACTTGAAGGTTTGTCTGACGGCCGTACGGCGAAGCGCTCTGGTCCTCTGGGGGATCAGCGCTGGGTCCGGGGGCCGAGAGACCGCAGCTGCTCACCCTTTCATCTCCCTCCAGCTTCCAAGCCTGCATCTTCGCCTGCTGCGCTTCCGCCACGGGGTGGAGGGGGGGTGGGGATATGTTGACTGGCTCTGCCGACGAACATGGAAATAATTACTGATTGCACAGAGAAGGAAGTTCAACGTGATGGATAAATGATAAGGACTTATACCAATTACCGCAGAGAATCGGGGGAAGCGGACTGTAAGCGGTCGGTAAATTCCAAATAAGGAATTTGCTCTGAGGTCATTGTTATTTTGTTTTCTTTCTTTCTTTTTTTTTTCTTTCTTTTTCTTTTCTTTTTTTTTTTTTTAATCTGAGATGCCATACTGTCTAGGCAGGAAGTGAGCATGCCACGTTGCCAAGTAATCTGGGGAGAAAGCTTTAGTGGTTTCCTGTGCCTATGCTCCCATTAGCCAATACTGAGAGGTGCTGGCCCTCATTGCTATGGCGATTTTCTGATTGACAAGCTGAACATGCCTGATTCTGAATAAAACTAACATGACAGAGAAGTGCACAGTTAGGGGATAAGACAAAGCCTGGAATGCTTCAGAAGCACTTTAACTCAGTGGCGTGAGAATGGGAGAGAGGGTGGTTCAGTAAACTTGAGGGATTATCTATGAGTTGTATCTGGGTTGATACTTTGTAGGCTATCTCAGACCTCAGAGATACTAAAACAAAAAAAAAATTTCCTGGTTCCATCATTACATGTAAATGGTCTGCCATGAATGCAAAGCATATGGTGCTTTGTTCAGTACCTTTAGCGTAAAAATGTCAAAAGCGATTTTAATAATTGACTTAGGTAGCTTAAATAAAAGTTGATTAACTAATCTTTTCATCTTAATTTATATAAGTAAATCAGCTCCCTAAACAGCCCTCACCATGAAAACCCTACTCAGTTCAAAGACTGTATTTCTTCTTGCAGTTTTTGAGTTGCTTCCACCGCGCTCCTCTACTATTCCTGGAGCGCCCTCTAGTGGCCTGTGCATTAAAATACTCTGTTTTCTTGTAACACTGGTCAGCTGACGAGTCAGCTGCTGTTTTGATGTGATACCTTTGTCCTGACGCTATAACAAAACAGGAACAAGCCAAATGACCATCACCTGATGACTCAGTTAGGCTGATTTTCTGCATGGTCCTCTCCAAGCAGCTGGAGTCATTTTGTCCCAGCCCTGTGACTCGTGTGAGGAGGACCTTCCTGTGGGTATAAGAAGCGAGACAGTAAACCACATAGGTTTATCTCAGACCCCCTTAGTCAAGAAAGAAAGGAAAGCAAATTCCCACAACCAAAACCCTGAAAAACCTGGAGATTGGGAGATCAGCCAGGCCATGATCATAGAGCTTTTCTAGGTGTTCCAAGTTTTCTGCCTCCAATTGCTGTACTGCAACCTCTATTACAGCCACCTCTTTTTGATAGAAGGCAACCTGTAACCAGACATTTTTCATCACAATTTATCAGACCGCTGACATCTCCTAATGTACTGCTACACAAATGAGTGCACAATATGGATGTCGATACCTTTTTCTTCAGAAAGTCATTGATTTCTAGCTCCTCCTGGCGCCTATACTTGCCTTGGTGTTTTAGTGCTGTCTGAGAGAGTAATGCTGTGTCATAAGACCCAAAGAAAACATCGGCTATTCAGACGACAACAAAAGTAAGCAATGCAGAATTCCTTGGTTGGTCTTACCTCTTTGGCCAGACGTATCTTTTCATCGATAATCTTGGTTGTGTTTTCGTCAATTTCGTTCAAAGCTTCCTTATGAGATTTCCGAATATATTCTGGAAGTGGAACAGTTTTTTTTTTTCACTACAGGGAGTTTCTGTTTCGGTTACCCGTTGGACAACAGATTTTGCTTTAGGCCTGCACTTGCATGTCTGAGTGGGCTGATGAATTAAGCATTTTAGTATTCTGTTTAACACAGAAAAGAGCATCTATATTAATAAGGCGATGCACTCCTTTAGAACAACCTGCAAAGTCACTGTGAAAAACAGCGACATATTTAAGTATGTGCTTGTGCGAAAGAGAGAAAACATGATAGAAAGAAAAGCAAAAAGAAAGAGAGAAAGAGGCAAAAGACTCACATTTTTGTAATATGTGGGAAGATATCCCACATTGAGTTTGTTCAACGCGGTTAAACCTGGGTGCAACATGAACTTTTTCTTCCGTGCTGTCATTCATTAAGCACACACTATTAACAAACACCTGCATTTTGCATGAAGGTGACTTGCAAACTAAGGGCCATGAAAGGGAGAACTACGAAGGTGGAACGTATGAAGCCTGCACGAACCTGAGGTCTCCTGGAACACCGTCTGCAGCGTACTCAGCTCAGTCTCCAGATGCTCGATTTGCCGCTGGTGACCTTGGCTCCCCACGTTTTTGTAGTCTAGCCAGATCTGTCTCTCAGCTTGCAAGGCCAAGAGTTGCTCTTCCAGATTTTTCAGTTCATCGCGGAGCTCTGTCACAGATATTTAATAAGAAATTACAGATCCGCTCCAGACAGACAATAATAATATCAGGAGACAGCGTGAGGTACAGCATGAGCGAGCTTTATGTTCCTTAGCGTACCTGACAGTTGTTTCTCCTGGCCCTGAGCCACCTCCAGTTTCTCCTGGAGAGCATGTTCCACCTGCTCTTTATTCACCACCTCCCTCTGCTCCAGCTTCCGCTCTTGCTCTTTGACCTGTTTACACAGCTCCGTAACATGGACCATCTGCTCCTCTTTCAGTTGTTCCCTCTGCAGTTTGTGGTCACATAGTTTTTTTTATCTCATTATCATCATCATCACAGCTGTGCTTCAGATATAGTATGAAATTAGGAATGGAATGGAACGTTTTCCAAAAGTCTAGGCCTACACTGTCAGCGTGTTACAGAGCAAAGATTACGATGATGCTGCTGTAATTAAACTGGAACAACAGCGTGGTTTAAATATACTTAAGTTTGCCAGAGGATCAGTCTTCGACCGATTTTAATCTTACCAATTCAAGAAGCCTTTGATTAATCACCTCCAGTTGGCTGATTTCACCTTTTGATTCATCTATCTCTTTTCGTTTTACCTGAATTCTTACACACATACACACACACGCACACACACACAGAGAGAGAGTACCGCACACGTTAGCACTTTTAAACCTTTAAGTGTTAAGTGTCAATGAATGATCTTACGACACAAAAAAAACAAAAAAAACATAACACTTACTGGAAATTAATGACGGCTTCAGCCAAAGATGTTTTGCACTCGTCCTTCATCTTCTTGCCGATTCCCTTACAAGAGCTAAACTAAATTAGCATGAGCCAAAAGCTAAGTTAATTGTTAAAAAAAAAAAATATCATTGTCAAAAATAAAGGAAAAACCAAATGAACACCTTTGTTTCGTGTAAAACATTTAACAAACGAACAGCAAAGTCAATGAATATTTAAGATAAACACTAGGTTCAAAAGTATTGACTCGATTGTTGTCTACCTGCTGTTATGGAAACCAATTGTCGCTCGATATTGCCACCTGGACAGAAGAATTGTTACTGCAAATTCGTTTTATTCTAAATGGTGATTTCCAGGGAGAGGCAACAGATTTTCAGGTTTCAAATCTAACATTTAAGCGTACCACTAAGGTTTATTAAGCACTTTCATACGAACGACCAGGTCTACTGGAGAATACTGTACCACCACCACTACTACTACCACCACTTCTAACAACAACAGCAGCAGCAGGAGCAGCAACAACGACAACAACAATAACTATAACAATAATAACAATAATAATAATAATATATTTTTATAATAATACATTTTTCAGCAGCAGCAGCAGCTGTAATAGTATTGATGTGCTCTGGCAGTAGAGCGTTTTTGTGAAGAAACGTATTTTGAATATACTCTGGCCTTGGGTCTGTGTCTGTGTTTTTTATGCAGCAAAAATTTAGGAATTTCTTGAGAGGCTACAGCTGCATTGACTTTTATTTTGAAAAAAGTACCTTTATCTTTCTCGCAGTTCACTCCTTATATAGTATTTGGTTTAACCCAGCTCTGGCGATACGCCTGTTGTCGCTGACGAGTTTCAACAATCCTCAGGAGGGCGCACATGGGCGCGGAGCGCATAAAGTCCAGCGCTTAAACATTTCGGGCTATGAGTTTTTCGGATCGGAAACAATTTTGGACAGTGTCATAAGTGTGTTGCATGACTTGAATACAGCGTATCGCAAGTTGCTTTTTTCCGCCTCCTTTTTTATTACAAAATATTTAGAGCATGGAACAACTTTGGAAAAAAATGGAAATTACACATCCCCTCTCATATCATTCAGTCTAACTCTTCGCTCAGTGAGGACAGAATTTACCACTTCCCTGGCAGCACCTCTTAATTGCTTTCACGAGAAAATCAAAAACAGCAAAAGGAGTACTGAAAGGTAAACCACTTACATATTCCTTTCTTATACTCTTCCTTACCTTTCTTACCTTCTTACCTTTCTTCTCTTTCTTTCACTATTTGAACACTTTTTAATGCAGCGTGCCAAAACAAGAAAGCGTCATGTTTTAACAGGTAGGATGTTGTCACAAATGTTGTCACATAGTGTAGAGTTAAAAATACCCCTATGAGCAAGCAAACACTTTTACTTTCTCAAACGATGGTATGTTGAATGGAGGTTTATCGCAGGAATTGGAAAAGTCTTGCTTTAACGTCCGGTGAAAATGTGTTCTGCATTTTAATCTTGAGTTCGTTCAGACTGCGTAATTTCAAACATAACTCTTTACTGTAAAATTTGAGAGAAAAAATGCAGTTGAATCCAAAGATAAATGTTTAAATCTGACCAAATGTATTTAAACATGTGTAGCTATGGAATAAACTACTATGAATTACTAATAATGTACTCCTAATCATACTTTTGATATGGACTTGTATAAAGGCCATAATATGTTTGAGTGTTACAATGCTTTTATTTAAGACGTGTAGGCGCGCCGTAACCACAAGGACATTAGATGTTGTTTGTGGTTGCTCTTCTTTGTGTTTGAGGTTTAGAGCCTGTGTCTAGCCTCTTATTCAGCGTGAGACACTTATGCAGTCTATTGCTAGTTCATTTGTTTCATTATTTTACTTTCCCCCTGAAGGTAATTATTACAGTGAGTTTTAATAACTGACTTGAAATTCAGGTGAAGTCATTTGCACAAAGAAGAACAGGAATTTACCCAAACAGCGTTAAATATTGGAATTCATGTGACCTGGACAGGGCAGATATGCTCTTTGTATATTCCTGTAGTCCTGTTTTCGCAGATTTTGGAATAAATTTGTCAACTAAGTACTTAATCTGTAACATGACCCGTTTGCAACATTTTTTTTTTTATTGCAGTCATCAATTAAATCTGACAAATTGGTAATATTTTAACATTATCATATACATATTTACTCATTTCCACAATGAATAAAGGAAAGGAATATTTATTTGCCTTAATCACGATAGTTCCAGATTCATGCATGTCTTTTCTCAAGGAAGTGAATTCATCAAGGAAGTTGCAACAAAAACAGGTTCACTAAGAGTCGCAGGTTTCGCCTGCATTTCTTTCGTAGCTGGAATGATCAGTCTGTCTAATGTAAAGCGCATAGCATTGCACAGAGTATGGTATACTGAAAGCATTGTAGGGGGGAAAACCTAGTCTTCATTCTGTGCTGAAATTGCATAGTTTCATGTGTTCATGTACTTTTTTTTAACCAAAAACTTTAAGTAGAGATCCCTCTCCTTGACTAGAACATTCTGCTGTAATTCTTAGAAGTGGCTGTCATAATCAGACCTTTATATTGTGTCACAGACTATGTGAGATGAAAGGTAAATCTGGTGCGTGGTTCCCATGCTCTTTTACAAAGCATTACACTGAGACAGCAAAATAAAAGAAACACCACTTTGAGTTCTCTCAGTTGGCACTGGGCCACCATGAGACGAGCAGACGAGCCTCAGTGCCTCCTTTTCTAAAATTTTTACAAGTGTCTGGAGGGATAGAACACAGTTCTTTCAAAAGAAATCCTGCCATTTTGTGTTTTGTTTGAGGCGATGGGAAATGATGTCTTAGGTGTCACAGGCTGAATGTGGTTTACACTGATTGTTTTCATGCTTATCAGACAGTTCTGTACCATCTTATCACCCTATGGGTGGGAGTATTGTCATTCTGGAGGAGACCACATCCATAAGGACACAAACGCTTCACCAGATGATGGATGTGATCAATCAGAATGACTTTGTACAACTTTGTATATATTAGCATTTGCCTTGCTCACAAAGGGGTTGAGGGGTTGAGTCAACTGAAACTGTGTAAGGAAAAGGCATCCTGACTGTTCTGGATGAAACTGGAGTGAATGCTTTACGATTTGTACTATTTGATGGTGATTTCCATGATAAATGAACACGCTGAGCTGGGAGTGAAGCCTCTTTCGCTCTTCCTCCTGCTGTGGAGGAAACCGCACCTGGGTGAAAACACACGCCTCCAAATTATGTTGTGTTCCCAAGTATTTCTTTTATTTTGGCGGTTATTTACATTTCACTCTTGCCAGTGTACACTTTTCGATAGACACAGAAACAAAGAGTTTGAGGCGATCGTATCGCGTTACTGAAACATTCTTGAATCAATTTCGGATAAACTTCAATCGCAGATTTGTGCACTGGAATGCGCAGTAATATTTGACGTGATCAGATTTTAAAATTGATTTATTTTTTGTTTACAGCCACCTCCTCCCTCCAAACACCCACACATACAAACACACACGCGCGCCCTGTTCTGAACTGTTTTAGTGAATATTCAGATTATAGCCATGCAACAAATTTAAACTGATTTTAGGAAATCAAACAATCTGTCCTGATTGATTGCAGTTGTGAGCTGGTGCCTAATTTGAATTAAGCTTAATTCGATTTTTGGGGAATAAAAGAGGCTTTCACCAGGGTCTCAACTCAAATGTTTTTAAAAGGAGACAAACGCTACATCCTCTGATAGTCAGCTGACAATGCTCTGTCACATGCTCCATCTAATCAGACATGAACAACTGGACAAGGCTCTTCTGTTGTATTCACCCATCATATAGGGAAATAGCATGTCATTTGAATTGGCCGCTGGAGGACTTATTGAAGTTTACTGCTACAAAAGCCTTTGGACATTAATTCAATCAGAAACATTTGAGCCATGTGACACCAGCGCTGAAAGAAGAATGCAGTGAGAAAGTTCTCAGAGCAGACTGAACTAAGCTTTTACTGGATTTTGTTAAGCTCTGATACTTTTGTCATCTGTAACCTAGGTGCTGTTTGCTTTGGGTGTCTCCAGTCACGTTGTTGTCCTTACCCACGGAGGCAATAATCAGCTGCAAAAAAACGGACCATTCTCGGTTTCATTGAGCCTGTGTGGACACCAGCGATGTGTTGTCAGCTGGACCATCATTGAGGAATCGCTAACATCTGGGAGACAGGTCACCTGTGGGCGTGAGGTGGGCAGACCCAATCGAGAACTCCTGGACATTTGGCACAATGATTGACTTAAGCTACCTGAGCAAGGAGGAGCAGGAGGTGATCTTGGCTGTGCTGAAGAGGGATGCTGCACTGAAGAAAGCGGAAGAACAACGGGTCAAGTGAGTTTGTGCAATTGGTCCAGTGTTTCCTTGTCCACCCCTCCCATAAGGTTGGACCAAATGATCTCTTTCCTTATATCACAGTCATTAGCTCCGTTGCTCTTGAATGAGCACTACTAGACTGTAACACAGTCAAAACAATGCTGCCCAAATACGTGACAGTGACGTTTTATAAGTAATTACAATTACGCTCTTTCTATTCTTGGCAACACCAGTATTATTCTGTATTTTTTTTTTATGTTTCTGTTTGCTCAAAATGAATAATTGTAATAGTTTAATCTTGTTACATGGCATTGTTAAATCTTGTTACATGGTATATGATGTGGGCCACATAATTGTCCTGGTTCTATCTGACTATCATGAATATCAAATTTGTTTAAAAATGTAAACACTTGTCTTTCCTCATTCCCCATGCCATTTGATTGACATCAGTGGTATTTAAAAAAAAAAAAACTGAGAGAATAGAATGACCCTTGGCTGACTGAAGGCAGATTGCTTAGACTAAGGAAGTGCTGCTACAGTGATGTAAATGCTTATGCAAATAACCACTGAGAAGTGCAGCTTTTCTGCTTTATTGTTGCAGCGCCTCAAGTATTCTATTTTAGACTTTCTCACCCTGAAAAGTAACTCTGGGATTATTTTTACACCTCAAAGAATGTGTGGAATTTGTAGAGTGCTTATTAAATTAGACATTAATCTCAAGGCAAAGCTTTTAGGAATTGCCTTTTCCATGTTTATTTTTGTAGTATAGAAATTCAGAATATCACAAGAAAACCATTTGTCCTTTGTATTATATTAATAGAATAGAATAGAATAGAATAGAATAGAACATGCAAGCTCATTTTTCAACCCTGATCATTTTGCTCTCTCTTCTTCCTGTTTTCTTACCCTCCATTATGAAAATAAGCTTCATTTGAGTGTTGAGGATCAAGTTTAGTTTGAGCTAGCTTTAAGAACCTTGTATTTCTGTCCATCTCGTGTCATCCGAACCTTTTCTCTCAGGCAGTTGCACAAGACCATGCGAGACAAGAGCAAGTTGAAGTACATGTCTGGAGAATGGTTTTACGAGACCAAGTCCCTCAGACACGGGGACAGGATCCATGGCTCCGACATCATCAGGGCATCCATGCGACAAAGAAAACCCATGACGATACGTGAGTGTGCCAAGAGCTGGTTTTTTAAAGCGCTGACACATTCTCTGTCAGACATTTTTTTGTCCTCCTACTGCTTTTACAGAAATTTAAGGTCGTTTTCTTAAACGTAACAATTGTTGAGAGGCGTTCTGTTATTTACTTATGTGTCTTCAGCACTTCCCTTTCCCGTTAAAATGCCATTATGTGCTACTATTTCTGTCTCTCTTTGATTGGATGCACTGCCCTAGTGCCTATTGCTTATATTTCAAATGGCTAACAGGGAAAAGGTTTGGATTCCAGGCCTTTAAGTTCCAGGAAAAATTTGGTTGATGAGATTTCACGATTACATGTTGTTTCATGCCGCTGTGCCGGGCTGCTCTCGCCTTTGGGCGTGTCAGTTCTTTTGTGCCTTTGAATCACTTATTTTTATCCTTTTATTCTTCGACTTTTTCTTTCTTTTGCATTTCATGGTTTATCACAAACACGCTCAGTAGTCTGACTGGTGGCGTGAGCATTTAAGTACAGGTAGAAAAAACTGAACACAGTTCATCTCATTATCTTTATGAAAGTGCATGGCAAATCTATGATGTCTGATACGTAACTGTGCCATTAAATTGTGTCTAGTTAATATGCTTCTTATAATCATGATTTTGCTTAACTTCTCTTCATTTTTTTCCCTCTCTCTGAAAAAGTATGGAAACCGCTTGCTAAAAGAGCCGTGTTAGGTCAAGACCCCCCCCCCCCCCCCCCCCCCCCCACACCTACAAAATTTACCTGCTGATAGATATCCAAAACTAAAATACTCTTGAATCTTCAACTAACTCAATGGAAAGACGCGTGAACTTATTAGAACACTAAGTTTTTGGTAAGAAGAAAAAAGGAGCTAAAGAAAAATAAATAGCCTATAATTTAGTTATTTTGTTGTGTCACTCCCTAGATTGAGACAGAGATAAGGGACTTTTTTAGGTCGGCTAAATATAGGTCACTGTTAATGCTTCTCCCACAGGGATGAGATCCTGTCAGAAGTTTTTCTTTTTTTTTTTTCCTGAATATCTGTATGGCCTATCTAACCTGACAAGCAGTTCTGTTACTTTGTCCTTAATCTGAATCACTTTACCATTTTATCTGTCTTCCAGTGGAGCTCTCCCAGATATGGGCAGAAAAGAGTAGCTTTGTCAACAGCGAAAACAAAGATGTGTTCGTCCCTCCAGAACTTTCTGGGCTGATCGAAGAACAGCCAGCTGAGACCAAGACCAAAAGGTGACTGATTAATGATCCATCAAAATATTCTTTTTTGTTACACTTTTGAGTGTGGAGAATGAAATTGATATTGTGACCATAAAATATTTGGCACTTGGACTCTGAATGCGGAAGTGGCAACTAAAATGTTCCATTGACATATTTTTACAGATTTTTCTCTAGAAGCACCAAATAGTTCTCTCAGGTTTAAAGTTTTCAGATTATCATTCATGGTTTAAAAGGAGTAACATCTGATTATTTGGAACTGAATCTTTAAGTATTAAGTAAGTTTAAGTATTTCAGGTAAAACTTAATAAAGTCTCATGATTGAATGGCACATGAGAGTTGTCAAAAAAGTGCTACTCTTCTATTCTGTCTGTCTTATTTCTTACCTCTTTTATGATTTAAAAACATAAATCAGCAGTCTGATCTTTCATCACTTTGGCATGACAGTACCATCTGCTGTACAGTTATTCGAGTCCAGGCTCGAGGGGTGAAGCCAAAAACTTGGAATAAATATGACCATTTTCAGGATTTCTGCAACATTTAAAAACGTGATTGAAAATATGCCCTAAACAATTATAGCATAGTTACATTTAAAGAATGTCCATGAATAACATGTGATATTAAATAAAATCTTCAAAATATATGAATGAGTTCATGGGTAGAGTTGTCAAAAGGGTTAAGTGAGTAAAACCGTTGTTTCATTCGGAATTTTCAGTTATCTTCATTTTGTCCAGTGGCTGTTTGAAGTATTATGCTTGAAGAAAGTGAGGTGATAGAAATGAGAAAAAAGATTATTTGAAACTTGAATTTTAGCCTGAATAGATTGTTTAATATGTGGTACACTACAGCAATATAATGCTACAACACTGTATCACCATTATATTAAAATGGAAGGACATATTCGTTTCTTTGCTGTGGCTCTTCCCATTTATTTTTTTCCTTTTTTTTTTTTTTGTTTTGGACGCCAGGCCTGTTTCTTCATTACACAGACATGTTATAAAAGAAAGTCAGAGTCTGCCAAAGAGGTGTCAAATCAATCTCATGTTTCCTCCACATATGTACCGCATATGACATTACTTTTCCATATTAATATATTTTGAAATGGCCAAGACTAACACTCTTCCAAAAGGAAGAGGACTAGGGTATTCCAGTAAAGTGGAGGTGAAGGTAGTTTTTTTTTCCCTATGAAACTGTCTGTGTGGAGTGAGTTGGTCAGGCAGAGAAGACTGACTGGGACCTCATGAGCACTCAGTAAGCTGCTTCTGGGGTCAACTCTCACATGGTCTTGTTTTGCTTTGTCCCACAGTAATGGCATTAAACTGTCACATTAGAAAGAGAATCAAACATGCTTTCAACATTTAGTCCTGGCTTAGAATTTCTCAGAAATTGATTATATCAATCAGCAAGTCTTTTGAAAACGGTCCAAGTCATGGAATGCAAAGATAATCTGCAAATTTGATTGGTGTAAAAAAAAAAAAAAAAAAGTTGTTCCCAGACATTCCCATGCAATGATAATTATTGCATTTTTCTCCAGGGAAGTTATTGATCATTTGCCAGATGTTCACCAAGAGACACTTAAACCAGCTGTGCCACTTCAAACTAAGGTAAGTTAACTTATATGTATCTACAGTTCGAAACAGTGAAAACAATATTAACAAAAAAAGCTTTATAAATATATATGTATTTATTGTTGTTTTTTTGTCATTCTGCATTTTATGTGTAATGAGTACAGTTGTGTTACAGATGTTGCTGTCAGTAAACAGAAAGTCAATATTTGCAAATATGCATGAATATACATTGTCTTTCATTTAGCAGAGACAAAATCCATTCAACACTGAACCGCCAGATTTGGAACTCTTGAATGACACAGTTAACCAGTTAACCAATGGAGCAATGAAGTCAGATCAGACACCTGCAGAGGGTGAGGCACTCTCATTGCTTCTCATTCTGGAATCCACAACTCAATTCTGTAATTGTAATTCTGGGTGTGTTTGGAATTGCTCTGTAATTGTGATGTATTTCATTTGAATATGATGGATGCTATAGAATGAAATGTTCAAGATTAAGGACCGGGTCCCAATGTAGACTCATACACAGAGTATCTGTTTGACATGACACGGCAGTATTGTAAACTATTAGAAAAAGTCTGAGGTTAGTTTCTGATACAGTGACATCACTTTAGTGGTTTGGTTCCTCAAAAAGTGAACGACATAATAATATGTAAACAAGCTAAGGAGAAGTAATCAGAGCAAAACTTAGGCAGGTTGGAACATTTGAAGACTGGTGGCTGTTAAGGGAGATTATTTTGTAGTACTACAGTAACCAACGTGTCTTCAAATGTCTTCAAATGAGTGGACTACTTGAAGAACAAACAATCAAAGCATTTTCCTTGCAACGAAAGTAAGTTTGATTGACTGATCCCATTGAAAGCCCTCTGCTTGGCTTTGGTTTTTGGGTCTTTAGGCTTTGGTTATTGCTATTCAACACTTGCTTCGTGCATGGCAAAGGTCTCTTTGCATGATTTTTGTATCTTGCATAACTGTCAAATCTGACTCGCGTACATTTTCCTGCCCATAACAAATATGGCATGGTGGAACGTCATAGTTACATACTGATATTTATGAAACCTGTTTTTTTTTTTCGTAGATTTATCTTTTGTAATTTCTACAGCCTCTTAGAAAATTTGTAAGAACAAAAGGGTAGTTCAAAAGTACATTCTTAAAGATCACTGTTTAGTTTTTAACTGTAAACAATGGAGTAGTTTGTGAGATTTCTTTTTTTCCAGTACTTTGGATTAAACCGTACCTTGTTCTCTTGTATAATTACTATAGAATGCAGCTGTACTAAAGTCCAATTCTGTAGGTGCATACCAGAGTTTGCATTGATTTTGACGCTGATACTCATTTAAACTATAATGAGTGTTTCAGAGTGTGTGAAACAACAAAATTCCCTGTGATGAGCTACTTAGTAAAGAAAAGTCAAATGATCTCCCCGCAGTGCAGTAGATGATGTAGTTGTCAGGGTTATTGCCTTTGCCAAGGACTGAGAGGATTACACAAAGAGGCATGCAGTCCTGCATTAAGACTGTAAGCTGCCATGCATGACCAGACTGTGCCTTTCTTCAATTACTCAAGTATTTTTCTAAAAACATCTTAGCTGTAGGTATAGTCTTATGTTTTTGTCGAATCGAAATATGTTAAATAAGCAATGATTACCGTATTATACATAGGAACATGTTAAATAGGGAAGTGTCAGATTTTGTTCAATTTAACAATGTAATTGAATAATCCTGGTTCATTTTTTTTTGTCTGCTACTCGTTATACCTAATGTTTATAACAAAAGCACGCCAAACTTTTCTCATGTCCCATTTTTCCATTATTTTGTTGCTAAAACCCATTTTAAAATACTGTAGCATGTTCGCCATTGAATGGCAATGAAGTCATTCATCCCTCGATGTCAGATAAATATTGTGTCTTTTGTCCTTTATATTTGTGCCGCATTTTATCTTTTTTTGTTCCATACTTTTTTTTTTTCAGGGTTCCTTCCACCATCTGAGAGCTGCATAACTTCTCATACTAACCCAAATACAGACAGCCCTGACACCTCACCGTCGACAAAAAATATAACTAAGCCCGTACCCAGAAAGAGATTGTTGCTTTACTCGTCCCAGAACTCTCTTTTGGACAACACAGACCCTGCAGACAGACAGAGGAGCTCAGTAATCCCCAGGGGAATCCTGAAACATAGCTCCAGCAGCAGTAGCTCCGGTGATTCCTTCCCACTCCGCAGCCCACTGTCTTCCCCATTGAGTCCCCAGAGCCCTAAGTCTCCCAGCGCAGAGTACGGTTCATTGAGCTGGCTAGATAGGAAACAGGTCAGGTTCTCCCCTGCCATTAATGCCAGTGATACCGCAGTGCTGCAGGATGGGCGTGAACTGGGGGAACATGGTCTACTGGACCAGGAGAGCAGCAGCAGCACGTTCTCTGACCAGGGTGAAGAAGAGGACACACTAAACACAATCACGACCGGCAATGGTGTCAACAATAGCCAGAGTTATGGGCAGGACACAAAAGAGTGCCCTGGTTCAGAGGCACAGGGCAGGCACCTCACATCTCCCTCATGTAGTTCCCCTATGTGGAACAGTAAACCTACAGATAGACAGAGGGAAGAGAAGTTAGATATGTTTTTGGGCTGTAGACAGACTGAAATGAGAGGTTGTGATGAAAGCAGAACGCAGAAACCCATTGGTAAGACTGCCTTCAAGAGACATCATGGTCGAATTAAATTAAATCATTTTGGAGTATGGGCAAGGCATTCAATCAATCACCCAATCAATCAATGAACCAATCATCTGTCCATCCATCCGTCCATCAGTCTTTCAGTCTTCCACTGATCAGTCCGTCAATCTAACAATCAATAAATCAACAAGTCAGTTGACAAATCAGCCAATTATGCTCACATCAATTACTTAATTCATAATACACTCTGTGTTATACATATGCTTTGCTGATTTCAAAGCCTGAAAAATTTAGACACTCACCAAAAATTTTAATGTAACATACACATTCTCTATAACAATTAATAATCTTTCTAACAAATAACAATCTCTGCCTGTCCTTTCCCAGACATACATGTAAAATGAATTTACATGCATGTTATCGCTAATCTTTTATAATGGTGATTGGTGTCTTGCAAGGAATGTGTTTCTTTTCAAGTATCACTTCATTTTACTGTTGGCCTGTTTTCTATCTTGGGGATGACGTGCGGACTTTGCTCTCGTTCATGTTTTTGTGAACATTTGGTTGCGTGTTCTACAATGTCTGTTTTGTACAGCGTAAACAATATTTCAATTGTCTCTTCTGCAGATCAACATGACTATCATGCTGACCCCCATGCTGATCAGGTGTCCAGCCTCCATGCTTCTGCAGAGGAGAAAGGTAAGATCATTCACAAGCGGGCAGGAAGCCAGAGTCATATGCTAACATCGGAGGAGGGTCATTCCATTGCAAAGGTTCTTGAGTGGTTTGGGCGTGGTTCTGGTCAAAGTTGCGGGCAAGGAAGGATACCCAATCTTCAGCAAGAGGAGAAAAGCAAAGAAGAACTGGACAGCCTAGAAGTCTCAGACACCAAATCAACTGATGATTTGGATTCCACAAAACCTCAGGCTTTGGCTAAGCCATCACCAAAGCCACGGCGAAGGCTGCTTGCACTGTTCTCCAAACCAGAGATGAAGGAGAAGAGCCCTCAGGTTCTTACCCCCGAAAATGATCCGCTGTTTCAACCTGATGGTGAAAAAGATGATGTCACACAACTGTGTCAAGATCCTCACTCAGCTCTGAGCCAGGACATAGACCGACAAAATGTTGTCGCTGAAGTGAAAGAGATAAATGAGGTACCAGAGATACTGAACAGCAAGCCACAAACAGAAATTATCGGTCTGGATGAATACACTGATAAAGAAGATCAGCAGAATGAGAGTAATGATCAGGGTGAGAGGTCACCAAGGAGACTAGCTAACCTGAAATCATTCTGGGAGAGGGGAAACCAAGGACCCAGAATATTGATTATCAAAACATCTGCTGATGCAAAAGATATTGAGGTGCAAGAAGAGGCTAACAGCAAAAATGATGGCCTGATCCAAAAGATAAGAGAGTCTGATGAACGACAGCAACCTATCAAGTTTCACGAAGAAACCACAAGCTTGAAAAATAACTCATTAGAAGATAATGGTACACAAGAAGTTATCAGTGAGTCAAGCCCTGCTGTAACACACTGCAAAACATCTTGTGAGGTGGACCTCTCTGTCATACCATCAGAAAATAAGATGTATTTACCACGCATTATAGCCAATCAAGTGTCAAGTGAAATGCAGCAAAAATTCAGTTCTGGAGCAATACCCATTCTGCCTGTGAAGCAAAGACAAAAAGAACAGACCAACCAGCAAGAAAAAGAACCTATTTCTGTACATGTCTCATCACACATGCAGAGCACAGACAAGGAGAAGGACAGAAACACCCCTGCACCATCAGGTAGATCTTCTTCCACTCCACAAACTGATGGCGCTTCCATCATCAGTAACATGAAATCATATTGGGAGAAAGAAAATAATGGGCCTAAAATCATTTTCAGTTCACCACAGTTGACACCAGACATTAAAGACAGTCAGGAGTCTTCACAAAGACGAGAGTTTATACAATTTTCAGAATCTCAGCTTGATTTTAGAACTTCTAGGTCAGAGACAGGTAGTCTTTTTGGGTGGAGTTCCTCCCTAAATAGAGAGGAAGGTTCACTGAGGGAGAGCAAGGAGTCAAATGTTGTTGAGCAAAGTCCTGTTAAAGTTCAGGTTGGGAGTTTCGGGAGAGACAGCAGAGAGAATCCTCTGACTCAATATGACCCAGTCCAAATGAAGATGCAATCAGACTCATCTAAGAGCAGGTCACTGCCATCTCCCCTCAGATATCACTCTAGAAAGGAACAACAGCCTACAGACACCAAGCAACAAGTAGATTATCCAAAAGTTCCCATCACAAGACACCACCCAAAAGTTCCCAAAAAAGCTTCTCTGGATGGCAAAGAATCCAAGAAAGATCATTCTCCTCTAAGAACCTTTGCTATAGATATTAGCTCGTCTAAGGAGGTGTCTGATGATATGGTGGAACACAGAGGTCCAAAGAGAGATAAGAAAGGATCCCGGTATGGAGGAGTGATTTTTGGTTTTGGTTCCTCTAAGGTTCATGCAGATAAGAAAGGCAAGTCAGAGGGGCCTGAGCGGGTCTCTCTGACTGCTCTCAGGAGGCACTCTGAGCAGACTTCAAAGAGTAAACATACGTTATCACAATCTCCTACAAGGCCCCAAAACAAATCTGCTAAACAAACTAGTGTAGGCACCACCCAGGAGAGGCAAAGTAGCCCACACTCTTCCTCAGCAGTTCAGGTAAGAGGTCAAACTGTGGGCCGACCAGTAACTTTTCTGGATCATCCACGAAGAAGCTCAGATGGAGGCTGGAGTGGAAGACCGATTGTGCTCAAAGAAAGAAAACTGTCAGAAGATTACCAGTCACGTTCTCGCCTAGCGGGGTCTTTGATCCCACTGAGTTATCATCATTACCTGGGATTGCCAGAGAAGACCCATATCCCTATGTTTCCAGACAGAGCAGAAAGAATAGAGTGGATTAGAGCCAAGCTGAAGCAGGGTTCTGCACAGGAGTTCCAGGGCACAGTGAGCAGAGAGAGCTCTCCCTCGCGACACTCACAGCCTGACTCCTTCACCTTTGATTCTTCAAGAAGCAGCATATCTGAAGCTGGGTCTCTCTCTCTGACAAGTTCGGCCTGTGAGCTTTGCTTTTTTCTGACTGTATTTTCTTTAGAAAAAAAAAAGCATATATCCTTGAACTGATTCATTTTGGTTTCAGTGAAGGAAGAAATCAAACCGAATCAAAGACATTTGATTTTTGTTGGAAGTAGAGTTTAACACACGCCTCACACACAAAATGCTCGGAATAATCGCAATATGCGTTCTTTTTTTATGCTGTTTTTTATTCTGTGGTTGATGCAATGGATAGTTTTTGCAGAGGTTTGTGGCAAGTCCCAGATCGCCAGTGCTTTCACATTTCACTTGTCACTTTTTCTCATTTAGAGTATGTGGTTCTTCTGTTTTTTCTCGGAATTGTTGATCCTGATTCTACATTTGTCCACCTTTCCAACAAAAGTCAAAATGGAAAATTATAGAATGATAGGCAGACTTTGGTTATACTCCACAAATTAATCCCAAATTACCTTCAGCCCTCCAACCCCTGACTAGACACCATGCAGACACACATACACACACACACACACACACACACACACACACACACACACACACACACACAAATATGCTTTGTGAATCATGCAGAATGATGATCTTTTCAAAGGAATGTTTACTTAATCTAATACAATTAGACTATACTCTCTAATAAAGATCACAATAAAAAAAAATCACAAAATGCAAATTCCCATTTCAATAGTAGCGAGTAGAATTAAAGACAAAAGAAAAATCTAGTGTGTGTCTTCATGATCAAAGAGTCTTGCACCCTGCTTTTCTGAGAGAAGAGTGCTCTGTGTTGCTAAAGTTACTTTAATATGATCTCTGATAGGTGACAGTGTGGACACAAGCCCTGTGCGGACAACAGCCAAACAAACAAATATAAGACCCATGTCTATATCTAAAAGCTTGGAGGATATTTCAGCTCTGCCTTCACGTGAGTATTGTTTCTCCAAGATTTGTCCTGCTATGCATCAGTAATCCATAATACTGGAGACAAAAACTCTCATGTTGTTTTGGGCTCATTTAGCTCTCTTGTTTGTGAGCATTTTGTGTCACAGTCAGTCTTCAAGAAATCCCAGCCTTACATGATGGATTTGTTGTGACTGAAAAATTAACTGTATAATTAATTGTAACTTAAAGTACAATTGTATGTTTTATTATGAGAACATCAGTGCAAACTGTATACCTATCTGTTAACAGGTTCCCTCCCAACAGGGTGACATAGCTCATCATTGTTCACAAAGAGTAGACAATTTCAGACAATAAGTTTTTAATATGGACAAATCAGCAGCATCAAATGTAGCAAAGAGCTAGTGCAGATAAGATATTTATTTCCTTTTAAGCTACTGTTACAAGCAGGTCAGCACACAGATGGTGCTTGTAAGACCACCAGTGGACTATAGAATTATGTAGAGCCACAATAGTCAAACACATAACATTATGACAAATTTATATGAATGCAAATTATTCTAAACAGACTATTCTGCTTTGAATTTAAAGTGAAAGGGAAAGGATAAAATGACATAATAATAATAATAATAATAATAATAATAATAATAATAATAATAACAATAATAATAATTTATGGCAAATTATGGACTTTAAAAAACTTTCCGTAACCCATGCCTGATTGTACTATTGCATAAAGGGGTAAAGCTTGTGTACTCTGTCATGTCAAACAGATCTCTGTCCCATCAGACACTGGGGTGTCGTTTGCATCAAAGTTATAATTATGTTTTTATATTTTACATCTCTTCTACAGGAGCAACCTATTTAACCCTTGGTATAATGTCTTATGCCCTCCACTTGAGTTCAAAAGTTTAGATGTCTTTTCAAGCTTGTCGGTTATGTTTTCACCCAATATTATGGCATAAATGGTGGTATACGGTGTAATAATTCTAGTGCTTATGCTCAGAATTGTGCAATTAATTTTTTGTCATTGTTCTGTTGAGATTTCTGTTGTGATTACTAGTTCTTGGTTATTTTATCTTGTTTTATCATTTTTCAATATATTGTGTGTATTTATGTGTGTGTGTGTGTATGCATATTTTTAACCCAAACCATTGCAATGAAACTCAAGGTGAAGAAAGATGGAAAAATGACCCCAGGGGAGAGCTCAATTTGAGTGTGCATGATGGTAAATAGCTCTTACCATTTTTTCCTATGGCAATACCTGTCTTGAGCCTGAACCTTTATGAATGAATTTTAAACACTGAACAGATCAATCTCTGTTTTATCCTCACAACAATCTGAATCTACCTGTTTCATTTTTATTATGGGATTCACGTTTGATCTGATTTTAGGCTACTTTTAAATCGAATTACTCCTATGGACTAGACCAATGATTATGATCTAGTCAGTAAGATTGCATAAACCACTGAGTTAGTATGAATTTTCAAACTTGTTTTCTTTGATGTAATCCATGTGATCCATTCATGGAAACCAAAAGCAGCACCCCCCCCCCTCCAAAAAAACACCTCATAATACAACATATCTTTTGTGTACTTGACCCTGTTGTTTTGTGTATGCTATAATGTTAGAAAAGAAAACAAAAAAACTGAAAAGAATTTGTCAGTTAGGATCAACCTAATTACTTGTTTGGTTCTTGCACCTTAAAAGTCTATGTAGTGAAGTGAGAAGGAGTGATATGAGTCAGACTTGGAGAGGCGGAATCAGTCTCTCAAAGAATTCTCAATAGACGCATATTATACTGTTTGTATCTACTGTGTCAATGTGTGTCAGTATCTGCAGGCCTTTCCCCCACTGCCTGCTCCTTCCTGGACCCAGAGCAGATGAAGTTGATGAGCATGTCTGTACCTGCCTTCAGACAGCAGGAGGTGAAAACACACCCTACTGTTTTCCCAGAATCTCAGTAATCATGTATTCCACATTTTACTGTTCCTAGAAGTGATTGATAAATGGTTCTTGCTTTGTTGACTAAATTTAATCTTCACAAAACAGCACTCACCAGTTTATTTCATGAGGTTCACAATAACACCCTGATGAAATCACTATTGTCATGCCCATTGGAAAATACTTTAAGAATGTTTTTTTTTGTTGTCGTTGTGTTATACAACTGTTTTCAAGAAGTCATTTGGTGCCTATTAAATGATAAATAACATAGTGATTATTTAAGAGATGGCTTGTTTATCATTTATATATCTGTTTATTAATTCAAGCATCAGTATTACTGTTCATCGTCTTCAACGTCAAACCACAAATAACAGACATGCTGTTCTCTGACTTTGTCATGAGCAAATCATTTTCTGATTCGTACTCATGCTTGACAAGCATACGCATGCTTTTGTGATTAACCTGAGTGTGATCGAAGCCTGTGCTACTTTTGTTTTGTGCATTACGTCATAGAGCAATGGCAGAGACAGTGACTGTACTTCAGACAGCAGCTTCCAAATGAGCACACCAAAGAGGAGCACCTCCCAAGCTAATCTTAGCATGTCCTCTGGCATGGCGTCTATGTCCTCTGTATGTGGCTCCCATTCTTAACAAGGCTAATGTATGATGAAATAAACTAACTCGCTAATTATGTCATGTGTGTATATGTATAAGAGATCGGTGTCCAAACGGTCACGGTCTTGTAAAGAGGAATGCCGCTCACTGTTCCTGTCTGGTTTGATTGGAAAGGTCAGCGGAAGTGTCATAAGCATTTACAGTGGGGACTTCGGCAATGTGGAGGTCAGAGGAACCATCCAGTTTGCCATTAACTATGTGCAGAAGCTTGGGGAGTTCCACATATTTGTGGTCCAGTGTAAGGACCTGGCAGTGGCAGAACCCAAGAGGAACCGTTCTGATCCGTACGTTCTTTAAGATGGCGTCAGTCTGTGTGGCGTGCTATGTCTATGTCCTTGTCATGATCATTCGTTAATGTCATTGTAAGACTTCTTATTGTAGTGAAATATTACACATACATATGTACAAACTGTTTGATCTTGATCTATTGATTTTTATTTGGAAAATGTAGGTATGTTAAGAGTTACCTTCTCCCTGACAAGACAAAGTTGGGAAAGCGGAAAACTTGTGTGAGGAAGAAGACTTTGAACCCCTCGTATAACGAAATTCTAAGGGTATGAAAAAACCTTAGTCAGATATTTTATGCCATTTTATATTTAAACTTATGAAAACAATAATGTAACCAATAGTGGTTTTTTTCTTTGTACAGTATAAAGTTGGAATAGAGACACTTAAAACTCAAACCCTTAACCTCTCTGTATGGCACAATGACAATTTTGGACGGAACAGCTTTCTTGGTGAAGTGGATATTGATTTATCTGAATGGGACTTCAATAACACACAGATGAGCACATATCCTCTCAAGGGAAGGGTAAGACTGATTTGAGAGACATGTATATTCTCAAACATCATTTTATCGCATGGCTATGTTTTTTCATGAGATGTTTCCTTCAAAAATGTGGCAGTTACGTCAACTTACATGTATAAAATATGCACTTCAACGGTTTCTAACATCTTTTATATTTTCCAAAAATGTTATTCAAAGGTTCCCTCAACACCTAAGCCCCATGACCACCGAGGGGAGATGAGAGTGGCTTTGCGTTTTGTCCCTCAGACCCACAGTAAGCTGTGTATTTTTATGACTCTCATTTCCTCACCACTCCACTGATTCTGTTTGATGACTTAAAGGATTACATTTGAAAAACAGTTTCTGTTTCAGTTTTCCTCAGAATATTCAATTTCAGGTTACGTGGAATAGATGTAAGTTTGTGTCAACAATTTTACATATTCTTTCTGGTAAAACTTGTGCTATATTTACAGGTAAAGGGTCAGCAAAAAGCGGTGAAGTACAGATCTGGGTGAAAGACTGTAAAAACCTGCCTATTGTCAGAGGCGTAGCTATAGACCCTTTTGTCAAATGGTATGTATTAATGAATCTATCAGAAACTGTTTTTGAACTAAATTATGTTGTTGGAACAAGTATATGATGTTTTAAGCTTTTGATGGTTCCTATGACAGAATGAAATTCAGAACCATAGCATTTTACATCTTGGTTGAGAGTTTTCTCTAACAGGTAAATGACTTGCACCACTACTTTTACTCATGAGTTATGTGTCTTTACAGCACAGTGTTGCCGGACACAAGCCGGAAGAGCAGACAGAAGACCAGAGTGGTGAAGAGAACAGCCAACCCAGTGTTTAATCACACCATGGTGTATGATGGGTTCAGGCCAGAAGACCTACGAGAGGCTTGTGTGGAACTGACTGTATGGGATCACGACAGACTTAGCAATCACTTCCTTGGTGGTCTGAGGCTGGGTCTAGGTTTAGGTAAGAGAACCGCCTTGCTAACTTCCACGCTTTTACTTTTACATTACATTACATTACATTACATTACACATTAACATTAGTAATTAATTAAAGAGACTCATTCAATAAAGAGTTTAACGGTGGAGTGCGCTTCGTGGGCAGCGTCCACCATTAAACAATATGGTTCTTAGGTTTTGTGTCCTTTATATCTTGGTACAGGTACAAGTTATGGAGCTGAAGTGGATTGGATGGACTCAAACGCCACTGAGGCTGCATTGTGGGAAAGAATGACTGAGTATCAGAACGAATGGGTGGAAGATTGGTTACCTTTGCGAATGTTGATTATGGCAAGAAGTATGTCCAGATAGTGGAGGGCTACAAGATATTTCAGCCCATTTCAGTGGTCAGAAAATAAGTGAATGTCGGAAAATGTGAGACAAAGAAAGAATGTTTGAGAACGTGCCATATGTCCCTTAATATGTGTGCTTGATAATTTAATCTCATAGATCGAAAGGATTGCTATTTCAGATGTTAAAAATAAAGTTATGTCAATAAGTATATGGATATTTAAATTCGGTGTAAAATATGTTTGCATCTTTTTGTGTCATTAACAAGTTTGAAATGCTTTACTTTTCTCAGATTTGTTTTTTCCATGTATACAATAAGTGCTTTTGAATAATCAGTCATTATAATGGTAAATCAGTTTGCAGTTTGAGTGTATAATGCATCAGTACCTATGTCAGGAAATTCTACAATAAACATTCAGTTTTTTGGCTCTTGATTCAAATGTTGATGTTTGTGCAGGATTGCAAGAATATTAGACATGAAGAAATCATGTTAGCATGTTGTTCTAACTGAAATGTTCATTCAGAGAAAACAAGCTGAGTAACCTTTAGCTTCAGTGCCTATTTTCACAAATGTCCGTCTTGACAGTAAGTTCCTGTGCTGAGCACTAAAGCACTCACCCCAGACTGAACATCCATAAACTTTGCTCTCTGATATAGGATTCTGAGGTCATGTTAAGGTCAGTACCTTAGAATTTCCTTAAAATTGCCACATACTAGACAACATTGCTCTGAACAACAGTGTAATAAGATTAGACTAAGATTTATCCATGTTTTAATCCATTATCTCTCTTAATCCTTAACTTCCCTCACCTCTCAATATTACCTTCAACTCTTACTATCTTCTCAGAAAGCAACACCAGATTCAAGGATCTTTGAGGCTGGTCACACATGCACTGGGTATAGGCAAGGTTAAGACCTTTTTGTGTCCCTTTTACCCCTAGGCAGTTTAATGACTAAATCTAGAAAGTGCTGATAACAAAGCAGAGGTAGTCCTCACGTTTTTGTTGACAGTGGATTTTGAGATAGGCCACAATTCTAAACCATCTTTACTTTAGACCGCCGGCCATTTTATACTCCAAAACAGTAGGTGGCAGTATGCCCCTGCTGGTTTCAACCCCACCCTTAGACGATCATACGAAAGGAAAACGTTCTAAAGGAGCGCCATTTTAGGAAAGTACGGTGTTGTTGCGATACGAAGTAGATTCTCTCGTCGGTGTTTGCCCGTTTTCCTTCTTTTTCCTGCATACGGACAAACAAACCAGAAGCGTTTGCTGTCGTGTTCGTTTTGTTTTTGAGTCAGCTTCGAAATAGACATCAACAAATCGAAACAACACCTTAACTGGTAAGTAAAGATAGCTCCTGAGGTTAAAAGTGCTTTGTCATCCTGTGCGCATTTGCTACGTTCGCGTATAGGATTGCTTAGTTACGCAAGGTCCGAAGATTTGTGAACTTGATTGATTTGTCATCAGGTACATTAGTTTACTGCACCACCAGCATTAGCGAAACGAAACCTTTTGCGACTTTACTGTGTCAGTCTGTCGGATACTGAAGGTATTAGTTACCACTTTTAGCTAGGTTAGCTAAGCTGAATTTTCCAGCGCTGGCTAGATTAGCTACGTTCCTCGGGACCATTTAGCTAGGCCAACGCCTCGTGTTTACAAATGGTCGGCTAGTTAATCTGGTCTTGAATTAGAAGTTCGACGTTATGCCAAAAGATACGAACTCCGTTTGCTTAATGAGAATAGGCAGAACGCAGGTGAAAGTTACTGCAGACAAGGCCTCTTGATCGCTTATAACATTAGCAATCTACGTTTGCTAGCCACGTCACCTTTAAGAGGCTATGCTTATGTGTTCCTGAATCTAGCTAACAGTTTTGGTCGTTGATGTTGACGAACTTCTCAAATACCCTGCGTAACGCAATCATTTCTTTTGTTTCCTTTCAGGTTCTCAGTTTTGAAGAACTAGTTACAGGCGGTAACAAAACGGAAGCTTTTACGTCAAACATGATCACAAGAAAAAGAGGGCGTCTTGCTTCCAGTGACGTCGAAGCAATGCACTCAAGTGCTCATCGAAGTGAAGATGATCCAAAGATCGAGCTTGTGACCACAGTTGAGCAAACTTTACCTGGTGGGAGTGAGACCAGTTTTCTGGAGCTTGACGACCTGTTAACTTCCGATGATTTTAGTTGGGAGCTTGACGACGATGTATTGTCTGCATTCGACGACGTTGGATTGCAGTGTTCAACTGACAAGTTCGGTGGAAATCCGAGAGGTCAAGATCTACAGGTTGACGTCTACTCATCTCAGAAGACTACTTCGGCCCAGAGAGCCAAGTTTCAGAAGCCGTCTGGGCCTGTCATCAATAAGAATGCCATTGCTGCTAGAATGAATCGTCTGAGGAAGAAAGAATACGTCAATGGTTTAGAGCGGAAGGTTGGAGCGCTTGTTTCAGAAAACCGGGTTCTTAAGCAGGAGAATGGCCATCTAAACCAGAGAGTGGAAGAATTGGAGAATGAGACTAGGTACTTGAGAGCCGTATTGGCCAACGAGAGCATGTTAGCTCAACTGCTGTCTAGACTGAGTGGTGTGAACGGCATGAAATTTTCTACCTCGCTTTTCCAGGGGTCTGACAAGAACGACCACGATTATGCCATGCCGAGAAAGAGGATGAAGACGGAGGAGAAAGATGCAGCTGGTGGTGTCTGCTTGCACGTGGACAAAGACCATGTCTCGGTGGAATTCTGCACTAAATGTGCAGAAAGTGCGAGCACATCGCTTAAAATGTAGGGTCAAGTATTTGTCTTTTCTTTTGAGAAAAAAAAGAGAAATTCCTGAGACTGAACTAAAACAAGGGGACATAAGCACATTTGCTGGAGAGCAAAAAATGTTCAAATGTTTATGAATATGTGCAGGTCCTGAATGGCATGTGTGTATGTAAAATCTTAAAACAATGCCTTTGAATTCAAGTTACTGCTAAACTTGTTGATTAGTTTTCTTCTAGGTGGTTGTTCCGCCATGCTGGGTGAAAGGGTTTCACAACATCCATGCCCACCTGACTCCATGGTAAGGATCCAGACACAGAAGACTGCTCAGATGGTTCTCCTGAGATGTTTTAGCTGCGCTTTTTGTTCAATTTCAAAGCATATTATGACGTTAATCATGAATAGACACACAAAGTTAAATGAAGAGAAAAAAAAAATATTTTCACACATTTTGATTTTTTTTTCCTTTTTCGTTTTGCTTATACGTTGTCGACTGTAACTGTCTTAGATGTATTAGAGTAAAATATCGAGACAGCAGCCGTCTAGTTCACGCTGAAAACTGTAGGCTTTTGTTTATAAAAATGATTGGTGACGTTTCACAAAGGGTTTGCTGTACCTTTCAGGTGCATGAGCACAGTAATTGGTTGAAAGGACGAAATGGTCCAACCCCCCCCGATTGGCCTCATTTAAACGATAACCCTTTGTGAAACGTCATCTCTTTCTTGGAGAATGTTTTTCATTTGGCCCCTTATTTTTCTTTATGCCAAAGTGGAATTGCTGTGGGGGAGGCAGAAGAAACGGGACCAGCAGCTTGCACCCTGGCCTGGTATATGTTAAAAGGTAGTACAAGAAATGGTGTAAGTTCAAAGCTTTTCACTAGTATTCCATCCCACCCCACCCTTTTGGAAATGGAATATGCTAAATATCTGCTGTTTGAGTGTAAGCTCATGTCTGTTGTACAGAGAAAGGGATATTTCTTATTCAGAGCCAATATTTTGACAGCGTCTTGGCACCTCTTGGTGAATGTGATGATAAAAAAGAAAAGCACTTCAAATGAAACTAAATTCAGATGGAATGAAATGAGCTTGTACGCACAAATGCAACGAGGCTTCTTATTTTCAGAGGTGATCTTTTTCTTTCTATTTCTTTTTCTTTGTAGTATGAGTTCGTTGAGGTTTTGTATTTTGTTGAATGAACTAAGGATGATTTTTTTTTTTTTTTTTTTTTTTGGCAATGGAAGGCATTTGAAGTCCAAAGTCTGTTTTAGGGATATGAGAATCACAATGTTTGATAATAAACATTATTTTGAACATGCAGTTCATCTGTTTGGAGTGCTTTAAATTTGTGTTCAATCTTGATATTAATGCATACTCTCTCTTTCTCTTTTAAACAGCAAGCATTTTCTGAAGCCAAAATTCAGTCTTTCCACTCAGCTAAGAGGAAAAAGAGGGGTGATATTGGTTGGGCGGGGGGGAAAAAAGAAACAAAAAAGCAAGAAGCTCCACTCAGTTTTCCCCATTTCACCAACTTGATATGTCTTGAGAGAGCTTTGTTGGTGCATTCCACAGGCTGTGTTTTGGACCAGTAGCTTTTCGACCCTGGAGAAGCTGCTACCGGGAAAAGCCTCTTGCCACAGCTCTCCCAGTCCATTCACTTAGATCTCCTCTCCAGTATGTTTTTATTCAGCCTCTGAGTCAATTGATTTACAAATCTGAAAATAGATTGAAACACCTGTCTCGTTGAGTGTGTCTTTTGGAACCTGAGAAGAATGAATTGAATTGGACAGTTTGAAAAAAAAAAAAAGTTCATTTCTATGAAAGGATTTCTCTTCTTTGAATCTCTTGTCACCAAAAACATTAAAGTAGTACAATGTAGTCTCAGATATATTACGTAACCCCCTGGTTTCAAGTGTTATGTACTCGCTTTCAGTTGGCTACATTAAACCCCAGCCATGTCCATTCAAAAACAGAGTACTGTATAGCCCCATAAATGGTTTGTCAAAATGGGTATAGTTATGGTATCAGGCACCGATGTAGTCCTCAGTTAAGAAGGCTGATAAGAGGTCCCATTAGAGTTTAAGGTGAACAGAGTGTGCAAGTAAACAGCTTTCTAAATAAACCCAATGGACTGTGGGTTGTGGCACACTGAGGGTAAAATCTATTCTCATTGGCTTCATGAACTCTGAGTTGCAGCAAACCTGTGGAATGCAACAACCAAAATATGGCGCTTTCTCAAGGTAAGTGAAATGTGGAAAAATGGGAGAAACTCCTTTTGAGCATGATGTGGTTTTCAGAACCAAAAGAGAAAGAAAAATGAGAAATGTGAAGTTAAGGTATTGATCAGGGTTGAGTACCGAGTAGCAGTTGGTACCCTTCCAGTCACACAATGCTGTAACTTGAGTGGCTTCAAATCTCTCAATCTTTGTCATAGTGTTATACTCTAAAATTATGAGAGAACAGCAGGAATAATGACATTGTAATGAGTGATTTCTATCCCCACATTATTTATCCTGTGACAGCATGCAAGGTGGCAATTGCACAAATACTTTGAGGAAAATGCTTTTAAATAGCAAGAACTAACTAATTAATACTTTGAGATCAGAATGACGCCGTGTTGGCATGGCTGAGAATTGACAGTATATAGTATAGAGTAGTGTAAGCATCATCTCTATTGATCCTTTGACCTTTTGCTAAACTCTCCTGGGGCAATAAGAGAATGCTTGCAGTCATAGTGACACATGTAATACACAAAAGTTTACCCTGTTCTTATTGAAGAGCCAATCATCTACTTGCCAAAATAAAAACAAGGAAATGGGTGATGCAGAGCACATTATAAGGACTTGCTTCCAAAGAAGTCTGTTTCCCAAGTTGGTTAAGCAATTAATATCCCATTGTGTGTGTGAAAATGCCGACCACGCCCAGTCACCTATTTTTTTGGCGCCTATGGCTAAATGAAAATAATTCCCTGAGGCTGAAAAGGGTGTGGTTGTCGGGACATATCTGGCTGGAGCTTTGCTAACAAAGAATGTTCAGTTCGCTGGGTTTTGCAGGGAATGGTAACCAGAGTGATCCCCTCACACTTCCATGCCAGGAACTATAATTAATTGCTGAAAAGCAAATGGGCACACTACTGAACAAACATTCTTATGTGCGGTGATTCGAGATCCGAGGCATAATATCATACTATCGGCATCCTCGCGGGGGGGGGGGGGGGGGGCACACGTAGATGTCTGCTGAGAATTCCTATGGCAAGATGACTCATCTCTCACAATAGGGTGGGTGCATGTGTGGCTCATGCCAAAAGAGGCCGGCTCGCAACCTTATTGCAACATAAACACCAATTAATACAAAGTCAGTCAGGCTTATCGCCTCCTGGAGCCTCACCCAAGATGATATTTTCCATCCACAGACGTGAAATGATGGAATTTGAGAAAATGTCTTAAAAGATGTCTCTAATGACTTAAGTGTTTGTAGCTATGTATTAACTGCTCTGTTCTGTATTGACTGAAATCATATCACACCTGGATGAAGTCTCTTACATTGCTGTGCAGGCCTGGCTCAGAATACACAGGACTTCAAATTTCACCAAATGACTTTCCAATAAAATTTAAGCAGAATCACAGAACACTTCCACACAATATCACCTTAGTGATGGCATGATCAGACGTAAAGATGTATTTTAAAAGTATACATGCTTTTAAAAAATCCCAAAACAAGTTTACAGCGAAAGTACATTGTATTTTGTATTACATTTGCTACACAGGAAAGCAAAAAGAAATGAACTGCTTAATCCTTAAGTTCCTCGATTTCTACTTCTGCTAACTTGAGCATTTTCAGAAAGATGTCGAAGTGCTTAGAGCTCAAGTAAGTACCAAATATCGTCTGCAGTACCAGCACAAAACCCATTTTCTTGATAATGGGCTCGGTAAGCCTCACGCAGAAGCGCCACAGATTACCTGTCTCAGGCATTGGAGCAGTGCTGTATCTGAAATATGAGTAAGGACCATTGTTACACATATTATTCCCAGTTCTACGAAAACATAGACAATGCCAACATATAGAAACACCTTTTTTTTTCGGTAAAGATATTTACACAGCCTCCCCAAAAAACAAAGCCATGAAGCGATAAAAACAGGACCATCAAGGATATCAGTATTGAATTGTTTTTAAATACGTACCTGGTTGCAAGTCCAGCGTTAACAGGTAAAGCCAACAAAATTGGATATAAACCGCCACCAGCCACTGCTACAAGCGCACCTCTGGTAACGGCACAAGTTGGACAATTGAGATCTCCTGCAAGAGATACCGCAGTCTGACCACATTTCCAGTGCAATTCCACGCTTTTAATAATGTATTTTCAACTTTATTTTTTAACTCACCTGACAACAAAGGGTTAGTAACAGCTGCGTTGTATAACGCAACAGTTGTTAAAAAGGGCAAGACAGCCATGGGAATGCTTGAGGTTACTCGTCCTTGGGTGACATTGAGTGCCCGCCGGTAAAAACTATTGGCAATCAGTCCAACAAGTGATGCGTTGCCCCCCAGATACAATGAGCCATATGTAAGAAGTTTCCTGTGGATGTGGTGACATTTTTATCAAATGATTGAAGAAGATGGTAACATGCTCGCACGAATTTTAGCAAACATGACTGGACATACCTGTCTACCTCTGGTAGCTTTTCAAATTTATTTTTCAGCATCTCCATTATCATTGCTTTGGGCACTGCTTGACCAGCGTCTTTCGACTGGACAGTGTCATCCGTCATTTTGACCTACACGATGAGATGAATACGTGTTCTCGGTGACTCGGACTTATCTTTGGTTAATTTAAACAGCAGACATTTTATCACGACGTAGGGCACTCAAACCTCACACGTTTATGTCGACAACGGGGTCGTTCGTTTCATTCTCAGAAACAAAAACAAACGAGGATGACTTTTCTTTTGTGACAGTGAACTTTGTGAAGCAAATTAGTAGCTTGCAAGGCTGTTCCGCGTTTTGCTTTATAACACTGATCTATTTGATAGCTTGTTGACGATTCTGTCTTACAGCTTAAAACGTCTTTGAAACATTTCCACGCGTATGCATGCGCTACTTATGTACTCTTCAGGATGTACTTACTTTTCGGGTGTCTCGTCTTTATACTGTCTTCACATTAAATTATAACATACTACTTAAATTTCATTCTAGTACACCACCTGCCGATGTCTGATGTAGGGCGCAGCCATGTCTTATCACGTGTGAAGTTCAACTTTCAACCCGATCGACGGGAAACAAATTAAAGTTCTATTGGTCAGTACGCACGCAGGCAAGAAAAAACGTCGAAAGCCATTGGATCTAAAGTTCCCTCAATCACGGCGGGCAAATAGTAACCAGCCTCCCCGTTGCTAAGGCGAAACTGGTAATGATGCTGTTGGTACTGCTCCTTCACTCACCACGGAGAGTCTGCAAGGCTTGTAGGTGCCGCTGAACATGCTATGAAATCAGAGGAATGGTAATGATGGGATGGACAAGCAATAAAGTAATTCATCGCATTTCAGTCGCATATTGGAAGACGATTCTTCTTAAAAATATTTCTTATGATTACATTTGTAAAGGTAATTGCAAAGCCACGCGTTTTCTGTCAGCCAGCTGAAACTTGCAGGTGTTTTCCGATAGGCGTCGCACCGAGTGACTATTATGTTTTGAGTGAATTGAGCTCCTCTGGCATGGGTAGATGGTTAGCTCAGTACGGTAGCTGACTGGTATTAGTGTCTGTAGTCTTTTGCGTTAACTCACTTTGTAATCTGAGTCGTGATGACTGTGCGTACCATGGAATTTTCCAGTCAGAATATCGTCTTGCATATCGAAAGATCCTACCTTTACAAACCACCATATGTTCAATGAAAACTGTCGTTAGAGAATAAAGTCAATGGGCAACTTCCGCCCTCGCTGCTCAATCGCGAGTGATGCTTCCCGAATCAGTGTAATACATTATTCCTGTTACTAAGCTAAATTAATTTCGTTCTGTGTAGATGTAATATCATGCTGACCCGAAGTTACTGTGGGTTTCTTTTTTAAAAATGTTTTGTGTATGACTGCCGACATTTTAAATGAATAAAATGTAAGCTTCATAACGGTCAAGTGTATGGCTAACGTTAATGTTAGTTTTGCTTGGCTGAAAATCAAGTCGAAAATGACATGCTTCAAACTGAGACCATCACGGCTGTGCAGGGGTTCCATCTAACCTTAATTTTCTTAGAATGACACCTTGTCTTAAATGTTTGTCTGAAACTGCGTTTGGCTTCCTTTCTTAAATCCATGCTCATCACATGGGAGGGATATAGTCAACACACCGGGACAGTGACTGAAGAAGTGATGGAATCTCCCTGGATCCCCTGTTAAAACCACGGGGGATTGTCATTAGAATAAACGAAAGTCCTTTTTAAATAACGTCAGTGAAATCATATCGCAGCCTAGAGCAATTCTGCTTTTGACCTAGCTCGGAAATACCTTCGGCGTAATTATAAAGCCATAACGACGGACTCATCTATCTGGACCCAAGGATATGAAGGTCATAATCACGTTGTTCAGCTTGTTCGTTTGATTTTGGAATTAAACATGAATTACTTCAAAGTGGAACCGTTTACAGTTTGCATCAACTGGATTCTGCATTCGGTCATTTTGCAGATCATTGGAACCTGCGTGCTGAAAGTGCATGTCGAAAAGTTGTGGTCCTGGAAATATCTCAGCACGAGTCGTGGCGACGTTTATTACACACCTGTACCCGACAACTAATTACCTTTCATGTGACTTTACAGTTACCCTTGCGAGATGACCAATGACACGGTGTGTCTCCGGTGTATATTTTGACTTTTGTATCCCTGAAACAAATGAAGTTTAATGCTTTCGTCGGTTGTTTAAAGAGTGACTATGCTACAAAAACCTTAAACAAGCAACAATGCCAGTAAGAAAAAAAGGTGAGAAAAGCCCATTTATATCATTTCTTATACGCCTACTGTCCAGCAGCCCCTTTGCATGGTGGGTTGTTTGGGAACTGATTGGTTGATTGTTTTGTCAAATGTTCTGTAATTACCAATGGATGCGGCCGAACAGAAAACCACTTTTCGTCATGATGTGTCCAGCACTCCTGGACATTTAAACAACGTAAGAATACGCGACAGATAAAAACGAAGCAATAATTCCTAACGCCAAAGCCACAGACTTAGAACATTGTATACTTTTTTGAAACGTATGAATCATTTTATTATTTTTTCTTATTCCCGCTTTGCCTTGTGGATGTAGATTTTGGAACATAGCATTCTGTAATTATCATAACCTTCTTCAATCCTTTTCCCTTTTTAATTTTTATGGCTATGACTCTTACTCACAACTGAGCAAATACAGTATAATTACATTTTACAGCGTCTGGGGGCTGTACAAAAATAGACTGAAGAGTGCCTAGCACTGGTGTGACCTCAGATGATCTCAGATATTTTTATACTTACAGTGTTTCTCCTGCAGGAATCCATACTGTAGCATTCAGCATTGTCATGTCATCATTACAAGACAATATGCATTTTCGTTACCTAATCAAAACCTAATTAGGTTATGAAATCTACCTAAAAAAACTACCTTAATGATCTGTGGAGGCAGTTTGCTTAGATCTGTAGAAATAGAATGAACATTCCAAGTTTTTATTGTATTTCCTTAATAACTACTTTTACATGCTTATTTGAGAGCGCAGATAATTACTGTGTTGGTACAAATAGTAACTGTACGTCCATAGGCATGCTTAAAATGTGTGTGTTAAGGAGTGCGTTGTTACTCATTATGTGGCATGACAGTGCAATGTAACAATATTTGAATTATATTTTTATACATGCATTTTATTTATTTAATGTGTATTTGTATTTTTTTTTAATCTATTTTGTATTTCTTTTCTGTTTTTTTCATTTTTGGAGCTGCTTTAACCAGTAAAATGATACTATTGTTAAATTTAAACTGCTGTTACCTCATGTGGTAATTACCAGGTAATTGGTGCAGTATGAAAAAGAAAACAAAAAAACGTAACTTGCGTATTTACAGGCTGCACATTTGACAACTGAATTGTATTTTCAGTGTTGTTATTTCATGTACCAATGAGTGGTAAACTTTCTCAATCTTCCCTCTCCTCAGACACGCTTCGGGCTTTAGGCCTGTTGGAGGACTACTGTTCCAAACTGCAGAAACCAGAGGAACAACAGCTAAAAACTGCCATTTTACGAGTGATGGGAATCTTCAAAAGTAGTCTGTTTCAAGCACTCATTGGTGAGTTCATATGGGAATGCATTGTTGTAAGTTGTAAAGCTGTTACATAAACATTTATACCTGTTTGTGACATGCTTTTGTTGTTCTCAGCAGAGTGAGGACTTTTAATGAATGTTTAGCTGGGTTGCGACAGACCAAAACCTGTTCTGTAATGATAATATTTTGCTCTATGTGTTTTCCATAATGAATAAGATCAATTCTAAATTGCCATTAGACATGTGGTTTTTTACATTTAGCATTTTTAAAGAAGCAGAGTAAAACCAGTCTTACACTGTCGAATTTTGTCAAGGTCACATTGCAAACCGTGCTTTTTGTCACATTTTCTCAACCAACGTTTTGCTCTCCAGCAGTGGGCACATTCTGCAGTTTTAGGACTTTTTTTTTTCCCTGAAATAAAGTTATTTTTAACCTTGCTGAGATGGCAGGAGATGCTCCTCGTGCCTGTGGTATTTTTAATATGCACTGTGTAAGCTTTCCCTCTGAAATTTGTGTTTGTTGTAATGATTCAAAAAACAGCGTATTGATTTAGGACCACGTGCCTGAATGCACAGGACATGTACTCTATCAATTTATTCATTTATTGCACCATCAAAGTTTAGATTAAGTTTCATGTTCATGTCTATCTTAAAGGTTTCTTGACATGTTCAGTTTATTCCAAACCTCATTTAGGAAAACAGACATGAGGTAAACCAGTAACTGAAGTTTTGATATCAAGTCAAATATTCAGTTTCTATGACAGAATCACAAGTAACTGACACCTTAGATTCTGACTTCATATCTATGCAATGAAATCTTACTGGACTGCTTTCGTCTGAATGGCATACACATTGAAGGTACACTGCTGTCAGGATACTGTGTCTTCTTTAAATTAAGTTATGTTTTGGTAGGGGTTTTACACATTAAGCGGGTGTTTTTGTTAGGTATTTACCCTCCTGTCCTATGTCCACCAGGTACAATAAGTTTAAACATCAAGTTAGAAATGATAGTTTTTTTGTGTACTATTTTGGCTGGTTGTGTCTTCACAAACGTTTGCTATCAGTCTGGATGTGAAGAATGTCAAGCAGAAAGTGTAAACTCTAAGTTTTTTGTTCGATAATGATCTTTCAGACAAGTTCCTCTGAGCAGTATTATAAAATTCAATTAAAAAACAATGCGCTGATATTACTGTAGGCACAAGGGCAAATTGTTTTGACAGAATTTGACGTGATTAAGGTCATTTGTGTAATGAGACTGCAGCCATTAACTTGACAAGGTTTAAGTTTCCAGAGAACTAAAAATCAATTCCAGGCTTCTTTATTTTTTTTTTTCCTCTGCGCTTTTTTTTTTTTTTTAAATTGGAATGAGCTTCATTCAAACCATTAGAACCAGAGTTCATCGTGATTGCATGTGAGAGTCTCTGCTTTGCTAACAGCCCTTGTCATCCCAGTCATATTCTGGTACTCCTCTGTCACCTTGATTCTGGTCTGAATGAATTAACTGGAAGACTACAGTTTTATTCCATGCGGAACGAACTGCACTTCAGTCGTTCTGGGCTCTCTTCCCCCACCAGTGCACTCCAATATCATCCCGGTAGGGAAATAAATCAAGCCACCATTTACAATGTGGCTCGCCAGGCCAGCGTTTCAGCCGGCTCATGGTTTGACCCCTCCCTCCCTCCTCCCCCCCCTAATGAAATGAAAAATTGCAATTAGATGTTCATATGCTAAAATGTATCGGGACAAGTTGTAATTTCTTAATGCATGGAAGGTAAGGCTTACGCGGGATGAAGCTTAGACAGATGCCTTTAAAAAGATATTAATTGGGGGATTATATTTCTAATCTTTTACCACATGCTCTTTAAATAAGACATCATTCCACAGCAGATGGTCTATAGTGGCACGTGTACAACATTTTTCAAGGTCTGGTTTTGGCTTCTTCTTGTCTGTAACCCCCCCCCCCCCCCCCCCCAAAAAAAAAAAAAGTTCTGCGAGAAATCTTTTGAGGATGACTAAAGCAGACCATCAAGTGTCTATCAACAGATTATGCGCTTTGTCTAGAGGGTCATGCTCATTAAATTTTGCAATCTCCGTAGTTGAAAATGAACAAAAGCGTTGGACAGTTAACTGCAGCAGACTTGTTTCCTGTTTCAGATGTCCTGTAATGAACTACCTCTATTCATCAGTTCTGTCAGCACTAGCAATAACCGTAATGAAACCGGCTCATTCCTGACCTTGTTCTCCGTTTCTCACTCGTTCAAGGCCTGAATGTAATATTCGTCAAGAAATATTTATATGGACGGATGCATTGATTTTCATGAATCATTTTTGGACCATGCACTACCTCCCTGTCTCTTTTTGAATCGCGATCTCTTCCCTCTTACAGTTCTTAGTTCTTGTTCTCCTTTTGAGTCTTGGTTTCTCTCAGGGTTCCTGCCCGATTCCATGCGGTTTTTCCTTTGCTCTTGTCACTTTAGGCTTATACAGCGGGGGTCTCGGGGCTCGAAAAGCTGGTTTGTGACAATGTCTCTTGTCAAAAAAAAAAAAAAAAAACGTGACAGAAACAGGTGTGGTGAAAACAAATTAAGTTACGTTGAATTCAATTGAATCTTTTTGTCGGGTGATTCACTCTGAAGATTCTGCCAGTGAGTGTTACAGGTGCATCTCGGAACTTTTGTCTTCCTGTATCATAATTGCAGGAAACAACGCTGAAGCCTTCATCGGAACGAAACGCTTCCTGAAATAGATGTAATCATCTTATGAAGTATTAGAGTGAATGTAATCTGGTCAGAGTCTGTGCACTGGTGACAGTTCATCACTGACAGAGTGGACCTGGCTCTTAGCTGCTTAGACCATCTATGATTCATCAGAGACTTAACCTACAGACTCCAGACAAAGTACAATACACATACACACACACGCACGCGCACACACACACACACACACACACACACACACAGAGCCAGGAGTGTCTCGTCTTGCATGCCATCTCTTCGCTCATCTCCAACCATATGGTGATGATGAATGCTGTGTTTGTGTGGATGAGTGTTGAGCTGAGCAATGCTAAGAAGGAAGCCACACCCTTTGGACAGATCTGATGAAGATCCACATTGCCTTTAAACGTGGTCTCTTTTATCACAGTTTATGTGCTGGAGGAACAGATATGCTTTATCATTCAAACACAATCTTTAATGGATTTGCATAGGAGTGTATGACATCGGATGCTTAAATGAGTTACACATAAATGTTAGAGACATAAACCTCTTTTTAAAGTCTTTTATGATGTTTATATGATACCAACAACGTCTCAAATAAATTAAA
This sequence comes from Chanos chanos, assembly GCF_902362185.1. NCBI lineage: Eukaryota > Metazoa > Chordata > Actinopteri > Gonorynchiformes > Chanidae > Chanos > Chanos chanos. The sequence goes on from NC_044509.1 coordinate 10,611,942, forward strand.
CTGAACTAAGGCTAAGAAATCCCCCCCCCCCCAACAGAAAGCCAAAAGTGGACTATTTCAACCATAAATCTGTAACATTTATCACAATCTTTTAACGTAATGTGCGTAAATGAGCTGAGCGTGTTTGTGCTCGCAGACGATGGACGTGTTTGTAAACTCATTAGGAAGCGGTCCTAATCGTACCTCTTTCTCCGAGTCCGTTTGATACCGAGAACTGCTGAGGCCTAGTGGGGAACCACGCTACCGTCTGCCAATTTGTTCCATAGAGATTTTTTAATGGGACTTATTTGTCACTGTCAGATGAACAAGGTTATACACTGCTCTCCTTAATAGGGCAAGTATTGCACCATTATCTAGACAGTCCCATCCTGGAGGCCTTTTTTTTTTTTTTTTTCCTCAAAGGCTAAATGGTAATTACATTTCCTCTCTCATGGGACAGCTGTCACTAAAATCAGGAGGCAGGAGAGGAGAGTGGGCTCTCTGTTACCAGTCCCGTTTACGGACGTGCGTTCTCCCGAGAGCCGTGTACCGGTGTTATTCCTGTAATTCCCGCTGTTACGTTTTTGTTTTTTTGTTGTTTTTTTTGATTTGTTGAGACCCTCGTGATTATGAATTTCGGTACGCTTGCGTGTCCTTGATAATTAACTTCGATTTGAACTGCAACCTGAACCTGGCAGGACCACTGAAGCTGCTGGAACTCACTGAGGGTTTCCTCGTCCCATAGGTGGAGTGAGATTAGGGCCATTCCCACATCACACGTCCCGGCCCTGCCACTATGATAATCTGGCCATCGTGGGAGTTTGTCAGGGCTTTGCATTTAATCCCGCTCTTTTTAACCAAAGCAGTGTGAGGCATGCATAGCGACCCAACCCTTCTCTCTCTCTCTCTCTCTCTCTCTCTCTCACTCTTTCTCTCTCTCTCTTTCTCTTTCTCACACACACACACACAAAACATTCTCATCTGACCTGAGAGTGCTAGCCTGTGGGCTTAGTCAATCGCGCTGAATGACGGGTCCACTCCTCTCTGGTTGAAGCTCTATGTCTGTAATAGTGGAGAGGTCTCAGTCCGTGGCTGGGTGTAGGCTGTGTGGGAGTGGGGGACACAGACTGCTCTGAGACAGGTCAGTACAGTCACTTTGAAACTCTGCTGGCACGTTGGCTCAAGGTGCTAGAAGAAGCACAGGCATCATGGGTTCAAATGATTTTTTTAAAAAAAATATTATTGAAACATTTTTTTTTTTTTACTTGAGAGGAGTCATAGATTGATCGCTTTTTTCTGTGTAAAACTCTTGAAGCCTTATAATGTTGCTCGGGCTCTGGGGTGTGTTTACTCTCTTTGGTAACCTCGGTTAGTTCAGTGTGTTTAAAGTTCCTAGAGTCTTTGAGAAAAAATATTAATCTTTCTTTTCTTTTCTTTTCTTTTCTTTTCTTTTCTTTTCTTTTCTTTTCACTTTTAGTAATAATGATGTAAGGGAGTTTTTCTATATTATATTTCACCATTTTGGGTCTATGTCAACATTCACAGAAACCGCTAAAGGTTTTGAAAAGCTTCAATATAAATGCATAGTGATATGTGAATATATAAGATGCAAACATATTCATCATATCACGTCAGAACGAGACTCAGTTCTGTTGATGTCAGAATGCTGCCATCTTGTGGAAACTTAAGAAATTTTTTTCCTTTCTTGTATTTCGAGAACTCGGATTGGTATATGTATCAATAAGTATATAGCAGAATATGACTTTAGCTGTAATGAATGTCTTGTACTACTTTTTACTGTACCTTTAAAAAACAAACAAACAAACAGAAAACTGTTTTTGATTTTGAGGGATGTAATAGTTTTCCACTGATATATAGATATGTTTCTCTCGTTTGCACAACAGAATTGCCTGCCCTTGGAATTGCCTGCTCATGAAAAGTATTTCCAGACTGTTTGTTAAACAGATTCATGATAAAATAGAGCACTGAAAAGATTAAACTGTATCCCAGCGGACTCTGAAGGCTTGTGTTTATCAGCATAATGGCAGAGAGACAAACACATGACTCTACAGTGTACGATAGGACGTGGACACCCAAACATTCAAAGTCAGAATCAGAGCCATTAATATTTCCATCATCATATGAAAATGATAACCATCCTTACTGTGCCATCCTCCTTCATAACATTTACATGAGTTTGGCCTCCTCATTAGAACAGTTTACTCATTGCTCAGTTCCCAATTTGTAGTGTGCGCTTCTGAAATAAAATCCGGAACTTTTCTGGTAGTTTTTCCACATAGAGCAAGAGATCCTTCCAAATTAGCATGTTATGTCTTTTTTTCAAGTCTCTTTAATGTCGATTACAATATCGTAGATGTCCAGGTAATATACTTATTTGTGATTCTTTTGTAGTTGTGTATGTTTGTTGTTAAAGGGTTGCCCAGTAGGGGGCAGTCTTGGGCTTTGAATGATCAAGTAGAAACTCAGTCAAGCAGAAACACAGGGATGAGAAAACTGAGTGACAACCCATTAGAACCCAGTCCCCATTTGTTCTAATTTCTCAGAGTCTTTCTGGAGGAAAGAAAGAAAGAAAGAAAGAAAGAAAGAAAGAAAGAAAGAAAGAAAGAAAGAAAGAAAGAAAGGCCTCTGCTTTCAGAGCCATTGTCGAGATTTCATGCCCAGAATTCCCCCTTCGCAGACACAAACAGCTCCCTTTGGGAAATTGACAATTCTTCAATCGCCTATGGAGCAAATCAGAGTGATCTTCTGTTGTCAAATGCTACTATATATGATAATGTTTCCAGACTGCAAAAATTTCATAATAAAACATCACGCCTCCTGCTCCCACCACTTAATCGATCACGTCTTTGTTGGCGTGTTTTCGATATGTTAAAAAAAAAAAAAAGCATTTTTAATAAGGTTTAGGGGAGGAAGAAAAAAAGCTCCCGGGAGTAGAATGGGAAGAAATGAAGAGGGGAATTTCATGGTTTCCTAATACCATGACGCTATGTGGCCACGGGTTCCTGTCGGGGACCTCTCGCTCTGTACAGAGTACAGCACGGTTTCATTGAAATTCTACCGTGTGAAACAGACAGGGACTGAGGAAGAAAAGTTTGCTGTACTTCTGCTGTAGAACTGGACGTCAAATGAGAAATGGAATCTCTTTGTTTCCATGGAAATGGCAGCATGCAGCTGGAAGGGCTCTAGTGTCACTGTAAGAAGCATATGGATATCTGAGGTCTTTATTGTTGTTGTTGTTGTTGATGTTGCTTTTTTTTTTTTTTCAAGAAAATTTTAACAGTCCTCAGTCTGAACCTGTGCACTTTTTGATCAGTCACTGCTCTCTCCACCTTAGAATCCTACACATCTGATCAGAGGTGTCACGTGTCCCACCCCGCCCCCCACCAATTTAAGGTGTCCAATTACTCATGATCCTTCGTAAATCTTAATCTAGATGAGTGAAGCCAGCGCAAGTTTCCTCTGACACGTGTGAAGCCGGTCGCTGTGTCTTTTCACACTCTGTAAGAATGAACTTTCTTAACCGTACACTCCTTGGCTAGAATACATTCACCCCGATACAAAGTCATTAAAAGATATAACACGTTTGGAAGAAAGAGCAATTAAACTTCATAGGTAGCCTGCTGTCTGTGACCTCTGTTGAGCAGTGTGATCCTGGCTGAAACACCCACACAAGGGAACATGGCAATAAGAACTGCATTTCATTTGGAAAGTGAGGCACAGTTGGGATTTAAGCTGCAAATGCCAAGCAAAGTATAACAGCTCTACAAATAAAAAAAAAAAAGGACATTCTCTCGTGTCTTTTGAAATAAATAAATAAGTAAACAGCAAAATGGCCGTAAAAGTCCTGTTTAAGTTTACATTATTAGACTGGACATGGACATGATATCATCTAATACGTCACACGATTCCATAGACGTCAGTCCGTAGCAGCTCAGTCTGTTTTTCCTTGTGGAGGGAGAAAAAGAAAGAAAAAAAAAAACATTCCCACTTTAATTTTCACTTGCAAAGCCACCGATGGGGCATGAAATTTGGGTTCAAAGGGAGCCCATCTCCTGCCTTGCAGTGTATCGCACATATCATCCATCCATGAGTGTCGGTCGTATCGTCCAATCACCCCATCCGCTCTGACTGTGCCCCCTGCTCCCAGAGAGGTCAAATGTCACACGGGCTAACTGATCGGTTCAATGTTTCATGGCGTTTCTCCCCTTTTTATTTTTTAAAGACAGAATATTATATCACACTTCTTTCTTTCTTTCTTTCTTTCTTTCTGTCTCTCCTGTGGGATATAAAATCGATGCTCAAGCAATTGTCTAATACACAATGCATCTCGGCTCACTGGAGAATCACCTCATTAGTTTTTTAGTGTGGAGATGCCGGCGCTATTTTTCCTGTCAATGAAACAAGTTAGTACAAAGAGCAATAGTGTGCTATTTTGCAATCCACGCTGGAGCACAAATTGTAAGAGGTTCTCTAAAACTGACAGTGTGGGTATTGTATTTTATTTGATGGACAAAAGTTATGTTCAATTACTCTCTCTCAAAAAGCCGACTGTTGACAGAGATTGCTCTTCAAATGTCTCCAGACAGACTCCACCATTTTTTTAATTACACAGACTGTTTTTTTCAAGTAGCCTGTATCTCTGTGTCCATTTACTGTCGTGAATACAGAACGGGTCTTTGTCCCCCGACATTCGACAGTAGAGATAGATTAATACAGAGTTTTATATCATACTAAATGTTTCAGAAGTCATTTTTCCCCCTTCTATGTTTAGATCCTTATCTGCACTGGGAGAAAAAAAAACAAACAAACAAACAAAAAACGGATTACCATTTGTATGCGTAGAGTGGTTGTAACACGTTTGTAGGAGTGGAACAGCGAATTTATGAATAATGTGTGCGTAGACTTGGCACCTCTTTGGATGCGGAGGAGATTGCGTTTGTGGGCTGAGGAAGAGGCAGGAATAATCACTCCCTGGAGAAGACCACGGATTACAGGGATGAGCCCACTCTACCCACCCATTACATAAGTGTGGAGAAAGCGGCTGATGCGCAGTGTGCGTTTGACAGACAGAACGAGAGGATGAAGGAGGAGGAGAGAATGCATTCGTGCCCATGTGTCCATGCAAAAGTTAATCTCTCCGGTTCCAATATCTTGGTTGCCTTGGAAACCCAGCGGGGAAAAAAAAACACTGCTTAAAAACCGCTTCCCCGTACCTGAATAAGAAGCGGATGCTCCACGGTAGCGTTTCAGCATCTAGCGCCTTATTTTGGGTGGTACCGTTTTCTGTTTGCCCCACGTGAAAATCAAACATTTTCCATCTGGCAGTTATTTTTTACATGGTCTGTTTGGTAGCATATCATGACCTTCAACATGCAGCGTATGTTGGAGGCATCCTACTTTCCCACTCGCGGAAAACAACGCCTTGACTTTCTTCGGATTGTTCAGAAACAATGCATTTGTCTGAACAGATGGCGAGAGCCAGTTTAACAGGGATGCAACTGGTTTGGAGCGGGCCAGATTGGGACGCGGATTTTGGGTCGAGTAATCATGCATAGTCAATCTACTCTGATTAAACATTTACCGTGCAGAGGCTCTCAGAGCCTATTAAATTACAGCGGTCTGAGAGTGGATTTTCTCATCATTCTGTTGCATCAAGAAAAACATTATTATTCAAAGCTACGTATGTCTTTCCAGCTTGAACAGAGCACAGTCAAACTGGGGTGAACCACAATGAGCCGTATATGTTCCCATAAGTCCGTTTTGCGCTGTGCTAGGTGTACTCACTGCAGACCGCAGCAGTTTCAACGTTACTGTTCATTTTATCTTATGGAATAAATTGTCCAAAGTGTTTTCTGACTTAGATGAGTCAAAAAGATTGTGCTTTTCTGTTAAAATGACTCCTGTGCTTTCCTCTAATTTCAATCCTCTAAAACAAGCCATACTCCTGCTTAAATGTCAAAGAAAGCTTTCAAGGAGCTGGTATCATAGTAATTTTCTCCAACCCCCCCTCTGCTAAATATCTCCTTTAAGGAGATATTCCACAGAGAAAGTAAATAGCAGGATGCATTTAGGATTCATTGCTGCATTGGAAAGACTCCATCTGATCTCTGTGTGAATGGGGGTTTAGCTGAGTTGAGTGTGTCATGGCTGGCTGCCTCAGCTGGAGAGATCAGCACCGTTAGAGTTAGAGCTTTGATAGAGTACAGAAAACAGGTTTGCATGCTCTATCAAAAAAACAACAAAACAACAACAACAAAAAAATTCTGTAGTATGTGAGTGTGTGTGTGCGCGCACACGCGTGAGTCATTCCCTGGGCTTGCTTTTCTGCCGCAGTGCCGTGGCCAGGTTAGCCATGTGATTAATATGTTTGGGCTGATTGCAATGGCCTTTTGTAGTAGGGCGCTCATGTTAGCTTACTCCTGCTGTGAGGTGTGTGTGTGTGCGTGTGTGTGTGTTAGACCTAGGGCCATGTGACCTGAATCCTCACTTGGCCTCAGTGACAGAGCGGTTTGGCAGACACATTGCTCCATATTTCTGAAGCCCTCACAGAGCCCGAATAATCCCCCATCCAGCCCGGCCTGGCCCTATCACAGCTGGAGCTGAGAGCTGCTCTCTTGGTCGGATCTCCAGGTTCAGCTGTCCTACTCTCTGCTCCACCAAATCCTGAGTTAGTTCTTAGGGAATACTTGTATGACCTGCAAAAACAAAATCAATATGCGTAGAATGTTCTACATGACCATGAATTATAGTTTTCTAGAAGCGTGTTCTAAAATAGAGGTGCATAAGCAAAACAGAGTGGCAGTTATGGTTCAAAATGGTATTGGAACTCAACAACATTTTCTCATTGAGGGGTATTTTGCCATGTATAATTCTAGAATCTTAGAATCTATCATAAATGAAAACATGTACTTTTTTTCAGTATTATAGAGATAAACTACCCTTTCCTTTACTATTCATTGTCCTAGTATCATAGACAGCTGAAGTGCTATACAGATCTGGTCTATAGGTTTCTGCAGAAATCCTTACGGTTGAACTTGTTTACAACACACCCCTGCAGAGAGAGTTTTTTCTCTCTTTTTCTGTCGTAACCTTCAATTGTGCACAAAGAAGAATGAAAATACAGCCCAGTCTCTTGAGAAAACACATCACTGAAATATTTTAGCTCGCAATACAAATTTACCAGCGCTACAGAGACTTTGAAAGAGTTTATAGTGACTCTCAAAGTCAGAAGAAATATTGCGTATTCATATTATTACATACGGTACCAATCAGCGTGAGATATCAGTGTTGTTCCAGATGGGTCTGAGACATTTCGAGTTTTAATACCCGGTAATTTTTTTTTAGCTTGGATCAGATCATTAGGTAGAATATCCAAGTGTGTGCCGTGTCCGCTCCGTCCTGTCACTGACCACTTAAAGTGATCCTCCCTGTAAACTGTTCTTAAAGGCTCAGAGGTGACCCCTCATTTAGAGGCCAAGTGCCTTAAACACCATTCCCACCTGCCCTGTCCCATCCCGCAGTCAGCCTCACACGCACACCTCCCGCAGAAGGAACAGAGAAATCAGGACCAGCCTCCCTCTCTATGTCTGAAGATTTACACCATGGGTACTTCTGAAAACAGTGGTGTGCACTTGGGAGTTGGGTAGGGGAGGAAGCTGTTAGTGTGGAAAGGGGGGGGGGGGGAGTAGCTGTTAGCGTGGATTGGGGGGGGGGGGGCGTTATGGGTGTTGTTGTGCTGTTTAGTTCTTTAATAGCATTAAGAGCATGAGCAGACACAGAGGGCTGAATCAAAAATCAGCTGTCGTATGGGAGAGCCGCGCGGGGTGTTAGGTCATTGTCTGAATTGGAGGGAACAGGAGGCCTTGGGGCGGATTAGGCTGGCTGCTCACATGCTGCTAGAACAGGCATCTGGCGCTCCCACACTGCATAATACTGCTCCAGGGGACTGGCTCCACTCAACATGTCTATGGAGACTAACGGAGTTTTACTTCAGTGTAAGTTCTACTTTCCTTAAAGTGAGCTCTGTTTTCTGCTCTTCTCCCTCTCTCTCTGTCTCTCTGTCTCTCGCTCTCTCTCTCTCTCTCTCTCTCTCTCTCTCCAATTTGTTCTTATTTATGTTTTATCACATTTTGTTTTATGTAATTGGATGTTTCTCCACATGAAAATGTGTGAGGTTATTGTGTTGTGTTAGTCGATCACAGTGAGGTGAAACTTGGGCATTCACTGTCTAAAACTATTGTATCACGGACATCTTGTTCAAAGTGGGGATTTGCATAAATGAAGAACCATGGTAACTACACCCTGTGTTTGTATCTAGTTAATCAGAGAATGAATGGTCCCTGTGTGTGGTTTTTTTTTTTTTTTTGACTCAACGTAATGACTCATGACTAACTCTGTGTAATTCAGCTTTGGGACTGAAGAGCTTGCAATATGTAGATTTATGAGGACTGCACCCTGAACTGTTGTATCATTAGAGCATGGTCAGCCATGTAAATAGATTCAAAACATTACCCCTTATTTAAATGTAAATGGCCTCCGTTTCAAGTCGACAGTGGCTTAAGAAACGGTATCTTCTTGTGTAACATTTAAAAAAAACCCCTTATGTTCAATTTTTGGAGAGCCATATGCAGTTGACCACTGGGTAGTTTTTTTCAGTGATACTGCTAATGCACATATTCATGACCCAACCATTTGCACAGAGCTGAGGCATCAGTTATAAGCGGTAATGTCAGTAAATGTCATTTTTTGAACAGTGAAAATGTCAAGGTTTCTAAACTTCTGCTGTTTCTCGATGTATTCCAGACTTTAAGCTCACCCTTCTGTTCCTGCTCTGTTTTGGACTAATTGATAGCACTGTTAATCACATTGCAAAATGCATGACTCGTGTGTAAAATGTATAGTAAGCGTGACATATGGCTTCTGGATTGGAAACAGGAAAGCTGTATCTACCCAGCATGCATTGTGGCTTAATGTCTCTGTCACTTTCAAATCTGTGACCAGACGGAGAACGGTGTCTTGCAGATGGTCCACGTGAACGCGTGAACACTGGTTTAAATATTTTGGCTGACTCTGTAGTCTCTGTTCAACATCGCTCTTGGCAATTATTTAGAAGGATAACTAAGCAGTCATACCCCAACGGTGCTTGCCAAGATTTTATAAGTACCATCACAGTGCACTAAAGGACGTGTCATTGATTCATTTTCACCTCGCTCTCCATAAAAGAAAACTCTCCATAATAGAAAAAAAAAGAAGACATAAGAGAGAAAAGAAATCTCTTTCACACTTCCTCTGATTCATACCGTCTTTACAGATCCTTCCAGAACTAAATTTAACCATGATCTGTTCAGTTAACTTTCTTTTCTGCGTCGCCACGGTCATATTTTCTTCTCAACACCACTTGCCCAAAATTTCAATTTAAGTATCTTTAATGATGCTGAAGAACAGCTCATCCGACAGATTTTTCCAGAGAGCGTGATGCTGATTTAGTCTTCCTCTGAGAGAAGCCGCTACAGCGCTGGTCTGTGTGGAGATGAATGTGCTGGGGCGTGCTTTGACATTTGAGAACATTAAAGAGGGTACTTAAAGACAGTCCAGATTCCTGGAGTTGAAGACGGCCAAATCCGTTGTGTTTGAAGGACCTGCCTCTTGAGTGATGGCAGATTCAAGCCAGACCTATGGCCTGTTTGAATCTGTGGCTGGTGTTGCAGTGTTCCGTGTGCTCATTTAAATTCTGTCCAAACGACAATTTTGAGGCACCTGCATATCGTGTAAATTAGCCAACGACATAGCGTGTGGGCCTGGACCGGCAACATGCTGGATGTAGTTATTTAACGAAAGAGACGGAATGATACAGGACTGTGAAACGTGCTGCGCTGCTGACCTGTACCGTCGTGGACTAACTGAAATCTCATTTTAGCATTGTAGAAGTTTAGTTTAAAACACAAACGCACTCACGTACACTCGCGTGCACGCACACGCTAGGTCACATTAAACAGAGACTTAAATCGAAAAGACAGGCTAGCTGTCTAATGACCGCTCAAAAGGGCATAGGTTAAGAGCATTAGCCCCAGTATTTCCGAACTGAGTAAATGGTGCACAAAACTTACAACGTGGTCCCTGTCTTGCAACGATTTTGTCGTCGTGGTTTAGTACATTTTCGACACAGCAGGAAAAAAAAAGCTAAGAAATGGCAAATGCTATTTGCTGGTCAATGGCTGCTAGCATTTGAAGTATGTGTTGACTTAAGAATTCTGAAGTAACATTCCGTGTTGCTTTAGCTTGTGAAGAACATAAGAAATTGTACTTGTTTTTAAGACTCTCATGGACAATAATAATAACGTAAACAGTATGTCTGTCGTGCACAAGCACAGCCTTGGTGAAGTTTTATACACTGCATTAATCTTTGCCAAGTTGAAAACTGTGTAATCAGCAGCGTGTTTTCATTACACTGAGATGTAAAGTGTAGAATCAAGGCAAGTACAAGACATGCATTTCTCCCTGTTTACAGTGTGACACCAACATAACATGTATGTATTATGGAGAGCGCATACGTTTTCTGTGTGATAACAATAGTCGGTAATGATGCTTGGTGAAAAACCACCAGCCTGCATATAGACAGATTTATAGAGTAGATTTATATACATATACTGTATATATTTGCTCCTCACTTGGGGCAAAAGGACGTGAAATGGATATGACATTGATACTGGGACAGAAGTATCATACACACCTGGTGCTGCTACACCCCCAAATATCAACTATGTGAACAATTTGTCAGCCTTTTCATTTTTTCCCCCTTTTTGGTGTCTTTCTAAAATGGGAGTCACGCATCTTCTTGGGTTACATGTTGTGGCTGCCGTCTCTTGTTAAATGACAGCAACGCTCGCTCTGTATTCATTTCGATGCTAAAAAATCATTTTCATAAATTGCCCCTGCATTCAGTTTGGTACATTGCCAACAAAAGGATTATTATTTATTTATTTATTTATTTTTTATTTAATCTGAAATCTGAGTTTTCTTCAACATTGTAAAGGACCTGCAATATGTTGTGTAAGTGATCTCTATGAATGTTTTGTATTCCCCTTAGATATCCAAGAGTTTTATGAAGTAACACTGTTGAACACCCAGAAGAGCTGTGAGCAGAAGCTGGAGGAGGTGAAGGACATGGCAGAGAAATGGGAACAAAATCAGAGCCCCAAATCTGAGGTCTCTCCACAGCAAGAGGTGAGTTTGGCTCACCGACCGAGCACAGCTACGTCACAGCACGGGAAATGATGAAAACTGATTGCGTCAAAAAGCTTTTTTTTTAAATGCACGTTTAGGGTCGACAACGCACGTCGTGTCCTTGGCAGTATTCTTTGTTTTACACATCACTGTAAAAACAAACAAACAACAAAAAAAATAGGTTCAAATCACTTGAGATAACGCCTTGATCATATTTCATATCGATAAAATCCAGAAAGTTACATTTTTTTTTCTGCCTTGTTTTGTGGAGAGTACATTTCATGGCTCTTTGGGTGGTAAATGGAATAATGATAGACTGTATCCGTGTGTGCCGTCGCTTTAGTCACCCCAGTCATTTGACTGACTCGCATGACCGTGGCCACTTGACTGCGTCGGGAAACAGCACCGCTGGGACAATGAAAGTGAATTCAGTGAGTTTTCTAGAATTTTCTCCTCCCTCATTTGGAGAAACGGCCTGAAGGCTGTTATTTATTTATTTATTTTTAAAACCTGTCCAGTGATCTCTGTTCTTCTCACTGCAGACACAGCTATGCTTTCTCTCTCGAGTTATACAACTGCTCTGTATTCTGTGAACCTCGTTTCTAAAGTTAAGATGTCCCATGATCTGATGGGATGATGCTTAATGACCGCCTCTCCGTAAATGGTGTCGGAGGCGGGACACTTGCGTGCGTGAGGGGGAGCGGCTGGCCGACCTCTGCCGTGATGTATGTGCGCGGAGCGTGCCGGTGACAGTCTAATTAAAAGAAACAAATGGAGGTCCGGACTTGTGAAGAATTTGAATGTCCTCGTTTGAAAACCTGTCTGAGTAGGCGGAGAATCTCTTTTTCTCTCCATTCAGAGCACTACTTACTACGTTTGTTCACCGACCGCTGGGTGATAAGGTACAAAAGCAAGCAGAGACAGCCCATCATATAAGACCCGATCGCTTTTTCACAATCTGTAATTAAGGTTAATGAGTTCCAGTGGGAAACCATCAACGGGATTAATTCAGTTCTGACGGGCCTGTCCTCTTTTGGAGGTAACTGGCTCTTGCCAATGCAGAGATCACAGAGACATTAATACAATACCTAGTGCTCCATTTTACTCATTTTGCCTCTGATTTATATTACGTTTATACACGTTTTGCAATTTTGTAATGAAAGCATCCACCAGCAAAGCCAGCAATCCTGTCAGATAGAGTCAGGAACATCTGTGCTTTAGCTTGTGCGGCTTTAGGTTTAGATGTTGATTCTGTCCACTAGGGGGAAGATAGAGTTCGTGAGCCTTCTTTAGTCTTCCTGCTGATGCACTGTAAGGCGCAGTAAAGCCTAGACTCTATTTCTTTTGTCACGGCATCGTAAAATACCTATACTCTCCTTTTATGTGCTTTTCTGTTATTTATATAATGCATTTTTTTGTTATTTATCTGATGTTATTTTAGGGCATTGCTTTCTTAATAAGATGTTCCGAACATCTTTCATATTTCTCTCCCTAGAATGCTATTAAGTTAAGGGTGTATGCGTGCATTGTGTGTGTACAATCTGTGTATAATTTCACTGTATTTCAAATATAGTGGTAAAAAAATATACAGTAAAAAGGTATCTAAACGAATGTAACGTGGTCAGTGGGAGATAAACGTAATGATTGGCGTATCATAAACAACATGTAGATGACGTACATAGTTTTCTTTTCTCTTTCGTTTGTCCTTAAAAAATAAAGGCATTACAACTTCTTCCCTGCTTGAGCCTCAACAAGTCTCTCTCCTGGCATGTCTGGCTTTGTTTGTGCTCAGTTATATAACACAGCTGTGTCTGTTAGGAGTTAGCTTGTAATGTCTAAGCACAGGCCTGAGAAAAAAAAAAAAGAAAGAGAGAGAGAGAGAGAAAAGAGAAAACAGGTCTGTTGATCTCTGTGCCATCTGCTCTGTTTGCCTTTTGTAAATAGGCTACTTTTAAAGTAAAGTTTCAGTTTGTCTTGCACTGAGGGGTAAACATGCATTACAGCATTCATTATGCAAGAGCCATACAAAAAAAAGAGAGAGAGACGTTTGCCTCTGTGATATGAACCTGCATGATGCATGCGTCCCTGCATGAATAAAGACAGACGACCGTTTACAAACGTATTCGGCGTCCGTCCAGGGGCCACGGTTTATTTTTACGGTCCTGTACATACAGCAGTTTACCGGCGCAGACGCGCGCCGGAGTCACTTCTGTGTCATCAAAGCGTAGCTAATGACAATGGAAAACGGTCAGTCGCGTAGCCGGCCACCTCCAGATGGAGGAGCACGCTGGGACAATAAAGCACTGTCCTTGTTTGTGTCCGCAGCTGAGCGAGGAGAACAACCTGGAGCCGTCTGGCGAGCAGGAGCTGACGGGGAGCGGCGCGGTCGCTGAAGTGAGTGGACTCTGTTGGACCGCATCGGCCCTTTTATCTTCCCGTAAATAAGCAGTCCACCGCGGACTGCGGGGTACGCACAACACCTCTCGTACACGTGTGAGAAAACACGCAACCGCATCCACACGTCCATAGACACATACAGCTCTGACGATCGCTCACCAATGATGCGTGTCTGATGTTGGATCGTAGTTCTTAGAGACAGATTTTCAGTTGGCAGTATTAACCGTGAATGGGTGTAAGATGTGTGAGTTAAAAAACAAAAACAAACAAAAAAAAACATTGTTTTTTTCCCTCATTCTGTGTATAGTACTTCCTCTGTGTGGGAGTGTCTGACCTCTCTGGACTGCAGGTACTATCTTAGAGGTCTGTTGGCTGAGCCACGGTCCAGCGTCACTTGTGCAGTCCGTAGTGATGAGTAGCTGACAGGTTTGGAGAACTGTGTAACAGTTCTTTTGTTGACACTAGTCCTGGAATATGCCATATATAAGGAGGTGGAGCTGGATGTGACAGAGCTGAACTTTGCCATTAAAACCCGTGGGAGGCTCTCATACCGGTCTCTGTGGGTGCTGTGTTAATTACTGTATTCCAATTAGCAAGTGAGTGCCACAGTTTTTTTTTTCTGTTGAATAGTGGAGTACCTGCCTAAACTAAAATGTTTACTCGTTTCAAACAGGTCACCATTTTACCTCAGCTATTACAGTTAAGATGAAGTAGCTTATTGCCTTCCTTAAAGGCAAAAAAAAAAATCAACTGTTTTTTGCTGTCACTATGGTCTCTTATGAGACTTCAACATAACTGTTCAAATTTTCCACCACTGGCAAATGTTTCCTGATAAAATGTTATTTAATTCCCATCGAAGACGATCAATTTTTCAACAGCATCTAGTCATCCTGGAAAACCCCCTTTGGGGTTAAAATAGCAGGGATCTTTAGCTGCAAAGACACAGGAGGGGGAAGCAAACCATCATGGATGCATGGTTTGGAGGGAGAGGAGAGAGAGCCATATAATTAATGTGTTGTGGCAGAGGTCTGATGTGAGGCCTTAAAAATGACTGTATTGGCACAGAGCTGAAAGACAAGTCTTCATCCACAGACTCTGACTCGGAATGTTCGGGGAGGCTGTCGCCCGCATTATTAGCTGGTAAACTGAGTAACCTTTTCTGGATGAAATTTGGGTCTTGAGAGAATGTTTTCTCCATCTCTCTCTCTCTCTCTCTCTCACACACACACACACACACACTCTCTCTCTCTCTCTCTCTCTCACACACACACACACACACACACACACACACTCTCTCTCTCTCTCTCTCTCTCTCTCGTGGTTGAGGCTAGGAGGCAGTTGTATCAGCAGTAATTGCCACCTCCCGCCCACACAGTCAACTCAGATGTCTCTGCTGCTTTGCAGTGCTACAGCGTGAGACATGCGTTTTACTGTGGCTGATTCTTTAGCAACTCACCTACATTGCACAGGGCAATATTTAATCAATGCAGTAGCACCACTTTTCACCCAAAACTATGCACAGTTGACAGTTATCCATATGAGTTATGTATCTGTGTGGATTCGTTAATAAGTTCCACCTGTTTTGCAAAGAAGGTTTCCCAACAAAAACAACAAAAAGAATACCAGTGCAGCAAGCGTGTGTAAAGTTTTCTCAGAAGGGAAACTCACATTATAGTTAGAATGTGGTTTGGTATTGAGTTTCTTGAGGACTGAAAATATTTGAACAGTTTTTGCATTAAAACATTAACTCCCTGGAAACATGCTTCAGGATGTCATTTTAGTCGCGCGTAAAAGTGGAGAGGAAAGTGTCAATTGTAAAGTTAAGTTCCAGTTCTGGATTTAGAGCTAATCCTCGAGGTACCGTGACAGTGTCCTTTTGCGGAGGTCAGAACCTCAAAATACATGTAGACCAACCCTTAACGTGCCACGGATATTATAAAGGAAAAAGCTGAACATCAAAGATAGACTTGGATATTTGCTGTGGGGAAGACAAGCCAGTCAAAGAGAATTAGTGAAGAGGAACATTACAATCCAATCAGAGGTCCATGGATTGCGCAGTCACTGCTGGATTAGTGTGTGTGGAGAAAGGAGCAAGCTCCCATTACTGCTGTAGTGAGACTGCAGCCAAATGAACTGGAGCCAGACACACAGGATTCGACCATCAGCGCAGGCGCTGGACAGACACGCACACACATGCATGCACACGCACACTCACACACACACAAACACGCATGCACGCACGCACGCACACGCAGGCATTTTTATTAACTCATATTGTTCTTGATCAAATGACAGTCACTCCGCAGTAGGTTCTCATAAGGATAAAGATTATAGGAGATTACACTAGAATAGCAGACTCCACCATGACCTTATTGCTTAAGGCCACGATGAAATGATCTTATTCGTTATGTTTGGAAAACCTCTTTCTGCTTCTGCTTTCTGTGTGAACTGACATTGGATCTTGTCAATCTAATCACAGTAATGCACACAGATCAGTTACTTGACAGTTATTTGAGCTTGATTTTTATTAGTCTAATATCCATAGATTCGGGTCCTTCTTTTTCCAGGCTCTTTTTTTCTGAAAACTCTGTATCTTTGATATATCTTCATTTGTACTGTACTTGTGTAGTTATCTTGATATAACAGTGCTGTTTGACACACTAAATGCAATAAAACTCGTTTTGTTTGATCGAAGCTCTTCATTTATAAATTGAAAAGCTTGGTCATAAAAAGAGGATAAATTGAAAAGACTCACAAGTCAGTAGCAGTCATCTTCACCTCAAATTGCTGTATCACTTTCATGTGCACCGCAATTCTTAATTATTCTGCTATGTCTACTGGAGAGCATGGGGCAAAGGAAGTTAAAACATTCTTGCTTCGTAATGTGATCAGGAAAAGCTGCTTTCAGGCAGACCCATCTGCTGAAAAGATTAGCCTCTTTCTAGTTTAGTGTGCAGAAGTCATTGTGTGGCAGTCTCTGCTATGTCTACAAATGAAAGCTGTAATAAGAGTGCTTTTCTGTGAGGAGGTCCAACTAGATGACCAGGCTCTCTACAGACAGCAGGTAAAAGGGTTGGAGGGGAGTCCAGGAGAGATAATATGCTGGTGTTAAATAGGTGGAGTGGGCTAATGATATGATAGACAAGGTGCCGCTGTGAAGGTGGATTATATTACATGTTCATTAATTGCTGCTGGGTCCAGAACTTGCCGAGCGAGCGAGCGAGCGAGCGAGCGAGAGAGAGAGAGAGAGAGAAAGAGAAAGAGAAATATGATGGTAATACTTGAATGTGTGGTGACATGCTCAAGGAGTCAGTCTTTTAGTTATGAGTTGTGGGATTTATGTTGTTGGGTAATTTTTCTGGTTCAAGAATGTGAGAAATTTCCAGATTCCGCTTGTTAGCGGTCTACATTTTCCCCCCTCTTATCCATATCACTGCCCAAGTCGTAAAACAATTTTTTAAGTCGTAAGCTAAATCTGGTCTGGAGCTCTGGTCTATAATTTTCCTTTTACTTTAACTCAATTATTAGTATACTTAGTCTAC
The DNA here is from genome assembly GCF_902362185.1 of Chanos chanos. Taxonomy (NCBI): domain Eukaryota; kingdom Metazoa; phylum Chordata; class Actinopteri; order Gonorynchiformes; family Chanidae; genus Chanos; species Chanos chanos. The sequence continues at coordinate 10,629,104 of NC_044509.1, forward strand.
ACAATAACTGCCAGTGTTTTGAGTTGCAGTCCCGGAGACTGGACGGACTACACGTTTCTCTTCCAACAGTCCACTGAGAAAAATTACTTCAGCCAGGTTCCTCGGAGCTTGGCTGGAGCAACAATATTCGGCAGCGTGTACAATTTCAAAAGACTAAATAGGAGCATATCTACAGTCATTTGTGCAGCAGGAAACTGTAAGTACCTACTGTGTCAAGTCATTATTTTTTGAGGTGAAATGTGGAAATTCATGCCCGGTTTTGAGAAGAAAACAACGACCTGCTTGCATGCTTAGTCAAGAAGTTACAGTGTTAAGCCTGTTACTACATACTGATTTGTCACGTCAGGTCATGACCTTTGCTGAGGTCACTCAGTGACCTTTCACATTACTGGGATCATGCTTGTCCACTGCAGTTAATAATGTCGCGCTGAGAATGTTTGAGTATGTGTGTTTTCCACGTTTAAGGAGGGGTTTACAAGTGGGTTACTCACCCTAGAGATCCTGTTTTGTTCCATTCTTTAGGCCCATTGTTTTGATGTGAACAGATAAGAGAGTTCCAGAACTTTCTGAGACTGAGACAGACAATGATACAGAAACGCGATCGTCCCTCTCCAGTGGATCCTACGGCTGAGCTTGGTGAAAAGACCAAGAGTAATGTGAGCGTTTGACAATAGTCCCCTCCAACCCCCCCCCCCCCCCCCCCCCCACCCCGGCTCCCTCCCCCATCCCTCCCCGCTTGTTCTGTCAAGGCTCCAGCTGGCAGAACATCGTTCCATAGTGAATAGGCAGCATTGATTTCACCTCCGTCTCCGTGTCTGAGAACATCAAATTATCTCCATATCTGTTTTTTCTTTCTTTCCTTCTTTTTTTTTTTTTTAGTCTGGGTGTTTTTTTTTTGTTTTATTTAAGAAACCCAATTGTGCTGAGTAACCTCTCATTGCCCCTCCATTTTACTCCTCATGTCCAAGCCACTGAGTTTCTGACCTTCATTTATTGGTGTGAATGGGTGGAAATGGAAAGAGAGAGAGAGAGAGAGAGAGACAGAGAGAGAGAGAGAGAGAGAGAGGGAGAGAGAGATAGAGAGAGAGAGAGAGAGAGAGAGGGAGAGAGAGAGACTGTGCAGATTTAGCCCAGCTCAGAATGATTCATTCAAGTAGCCCTAAAGGCCGGCTCTGCACCAGCCTTGACGCTCCAGCACTGGGAAGAGGGAGGGGCAGTGTGTCTCTCTGTGGGAAAACATTCTCTCACTTATCGATTTCAGCTCAACTCCTCTCCAGGAAACATTTAGCAAAAAAAAAGAAAAAGAAAAGAAAAAGAAAAAAAAAAGAGCTGGGTTTCTAAATTTGGGTGTATCTGGGATTTTTTTTTTTTTTTATGTACAAGAAATTCTGATTCTGGCAATGACTGTACTGTTGCATGACTATACTGTGAATATTCCTTCCCTGATACTGGAGCAGAGGTTTGAAAAACGGGTCCAGTCTGGTACATTTAGAAGGACTGTGTCTGGGACATTTTGGACTGCCTTTTTGTTCATTCCGAAAAAAAAAAAAAAAATTCAAATTGATGACCAAGAAACATATCACTGTTGAACCGAAATACAACTGGAAAAACAAACTATTGGAGCATTTTTTTCCTGCCAAATATTTCAGCATTAAAATAGATAAAGCATTAAAGACAGGTTTTCTGCTGAAGTGAGATGATATTGGCGTGAATGTTTTCAGACCTTTTAAATATTACATATAAACCAGAAGAGAAATCTGAACAATAACAGAGACTTGCACATGGATGTGTGCATGCATACACACACACACACACACATACATACATACATACACACCCACACACGCATGCACATACATACACTCAGAAGAGAAGAGATCCAGCAGTTGGCAGAGGAGAGATGGTTTTTATATCTGAAGCAGCCGATAGTGAGGCAGGGTTGGGAGAAACCTAATTCTTTCCGCTTTGCTGCCGTCTGTGCTGTGAGCATCACTACGGCTCTTCCCTGCACTGTGTGCAGTCTCGTCAGCTCAAGAGGAGGAATGCACTCTGATCAAAGCTGCCTAGTCGTCCAAAGCCAGCCAAACCCATGCAGTTCAGTGCTGGCTCATGACTGTTGGACTTTCACATCTTGCTAGGGAATATGACTGCCTTCAGGACTGTGGAGGAGGACTCCAGTTTCTTTGAGGGGGCCTGTTTGCTATAGCTTTCTGTGTGCCTTTTTTTTTTCTCGGGCTGGCTTCATTTTTCTCCCCCTCCTCTTTTTTTTCCCTTTCTTTTAAAAAAAAAAATCCCCCTCCGTTCTTGTTAATTTTTGTGGTGATGAATGCAAGCAGTGGCTAAGCTGCTTTGCCCAGAATGGATTGTCTGTGTATTGTGACAACTAAGGTAAGAAAACCAAGCGCACGTGAACAGAAGAGCGAGAGAGAGAGAGAGAAAGAGAGAGAGAGAGAGAGAGAGAGAGAGAGAGAATGACTGATGCAGCGAGCGTGAGAGGGAAGAAGGTCTGTCCGTGATCCAGCGGTGTCCGTGCATCATTCCCTGTTGCCTGCCTGTTCGATGTACCCCTGAAGAGCCGGCGTTCGTCTTTTCTTTAGCGTAACCGCTTGTCGTTCTGTTCTCTCGTTTGTCGGGGAAATCGACAGATTTTCAACGGTCACTGCATGCGTTGTTTGTTCCGGTTCTTTATTCCTCTCTGTTTATCTTGAAGTTGTGTGAGCGTTCATGCACATTATCGTGCCCTCCTGGTGATCTATTGAACGCCGAGAGTAGCCTCCTTAACCCCCAGTGACTGCCTCTATTGAAATGTCGTGTCAGATCTTGTGGAGAACTTTAAGTCAGCCCCTGCTGCAAATGACTTTCTTTGAAAGTCAATGGGTCTTTGCAACTCCAGTTGATCAGAAGCCAAACTATTGTAGAGCCATGCGGGTGCATGAGGAGTATATTACGGAGATTTCGTCTTTATTCGTAGTACTGAAATTCACGTTATAGAAATGACTTTGTGTGCTTAGGTTTATTTTTCTGGCTGTATAAAACAATGTTTTATGAATAAAATAATAGGTTGAATGTTGGATTAGTTATTCGTCCAATGCAAATATTCTATATTCATTTATATTCATGATGCTAGCTTATTTTAGTGATATCAGTTGCTGGTTTAAACAGCTGCCTTCAAATGAAACTCTTCAAATGATTCAAATTGAGGCACTGCTTTAGCGCGCATTTGCGCTAAATCGCACATGGTAGAATACGTGTTCCTCAATGCTAGTGTGAGACGGGTAGTGTTACCTGTGAAACACTTTTCATTCATCCTGCATATCACACTCTTTGTTACATCATCTTCTCTTGGCCGATGCCTGTGTTCTGAGAGCGCGTTTGAAATATTCATGCTTGTTAGCGTGCCCTGCTATATCGTTGCTCAAAACAGCATGGTAATGGTAACCTAAATGACGAATTGTAACAGGCACCATGGTGTGGTGAGCTAGAGTAAAGCTGTTGAAGTCAATGTCACTGGGTGTCCGCCCTGTAACTGGCCGTGTGATGATTGAATTGGCTTACAGCCTTTATGTTGGAGCTCGTCTAGGCAATATCATCATATACCGTCCCACTCCAGTTAGAAAAAATGGTGACATTCACTGTGACTTGAGAATATTTAAGCCCGAGGAGAGAAAGGGAGATATAGTCACTCGTATGAGCTGGCACAGTATGCTTGTGTACACTGTCTTTTTTGTGATCCCAATATTACTGTTAACTTTCAAGTAATCCCTATGTTCAAGTAAGTCACAGGGTTTTTTTTTTGTTTTTGCTCCGCCCACCCTTTATCCACCAGAGTCACTCAAATTCCAGTGTGAGACTCTTGCTCACAGAGTGGGCTCAAGGTGTCTTTTAATGGCTCCTACAAAGATAGGAGAAGCAACGCTCAGCACTCTTTGTTTGTTCCTATACAGGGGGAAAGTCTTTAAAAGCATCCAAAGGCAGCTAAGTCTTACCTTGCATACTCTGCAGTCATTAAAGTCAGTTTAACAGTACACAAACTGACATACTTCTGCTGGATGTTAATGGACTCCAAAATTCATTTTGACAGTTTGTGATCATTAGATGCTTTATTCCGAACACTCAGTGACTGTTTTTTTTTTTTTTTTTTTAAGTTGAAGAGGACATTGCAAACTTTTACGCACTTACAAATCAGCTTTGCCTGGCTGATTTTGGAAACCTGAGCCTAAATTTTGCAACTACATTGTGAAGCTGTCTGTTCTGTGGGTGTCTCCAAGTTTACAGAGACCGGTCTGTCTGTCTGACCTGTATCTCTTGTATTATCTATCAAAGGTGTCGCTTCAGCCTTATATCTGCTTAACAGGTGTTTTTTCTGGCTTTTGTAAATGATCAGTGAGATTCCATGTTTTATGTTTTTGGATGGACATAGCTTTCGCCCCTGAGAAACTTCTTTTTTTTTTGTCAGCCTGTCAGCAGATGGAACATCGTTTTGGCGGTTACCTCTTTGCAATCTTTGCAGAGGATAGCATTTTTTTTTTTTTTTTAAGCCGAGTCAGTTTTTCGCTGGAAATAAAAAATAGACAAATAAATAAAGAAAGAAAAATAGACGCGGCCTGTCTATAGCCACTACAAACAGTGAAATGAGATGTAGAGAGCGCCGAATCTCTTTAGGGCTTTGTGTCATGTTCAGTAAAAAGGGAGGCTATCCTGTTCCCTATAAACGCACAAGTGTAATGGTGTTGATGACAGCGCCAGGGCTTGATTTGCAACACACAAGGCACTGGCAGCGAAAACTCATACAGTGAGCCCTGTGTCTGTGAGCATAGAGGACTCATATTTATCTTGGGCCAGAGAGTGGGGGAGAAAGAGGGGGGGGGAAGAGAGAGAGAGAGAGAGAGAGAGAGAGAGAGAGAGAGAGAGAGAGAGCAGCAGGAAGACACAGGAGATGTTGGACGTATTGGATGGAAACAACAGAAACATCCCCATCACTCACCTCATCCATTTTACAGCAAGGCTGTAAAGCACATTTGCTCAGTGCTCTCTTGGCTTCCTGTCTGGGCCCTGGCCGTTGCCTTGGTTTTGGGTTCTCTGTCTTTTTGCTTTACTGCTGCAGGTTGGTTTACTCTCTGCAGGGACATTAGAGACTTTTTTTTTTTTTTAATTTACTGAACAAATAGATCTAATTTAATAAATACGATGCTATTCATTGTGCACGGCTGTGTAATGTTTCATTACCTGTTGTATTCTCGGTGTGTGTGAAACAAAATGAATGATTATATAGCCACACTCCGCTTATGGTTCACTGAGATTCACTCTCAGTCGAAGGAATTATCCTTAAAAACACAATGATACAAGAAAATAACCCAATGAGAAAAATATGAATGGGTTCAAATTCTTGATGTGAGGGCACGGCAATGAAATGTCGCGTATAATTTATGCTGATGCCTGTTATTGCACGATAAAATATTTAGAGGTATAAAGATTATACATTAAGATTAATACAGAGATGAAGAAAACACATTATGTGGCAGTTCAAACTAACCCTTTTTATTAGACCTAGATAGATGCACCACATTATTAGCTTAGTGTATTACCTCAGCCCAACACTTCTTAATGCGTTACAATACTTCACAGTTTGAACAAGCTTGTGTGCACGGATGAGACTGAATATCTGCCTAAATATTCAGTATTGTCCACCACGGATGTGGGCTCTAATTTCTGCACTTGGCTAAATCCGAACACTTTTTTTTCCTTTTTCAAAAGTCCTGATTATCATAATCAGTCTAGATATTCAGACTTGGTTGGCAGCATGGATATGCAGATTTAGAAGCAACAGAAGCTACCATCACATCCTTGAGTGTAAAAGAGAGCGAAAAATATGTCTTCTGTGATGAATGAAAATAATTCTATGAAGAAGCAATAAACTCTTTCATACCATGCTTTAGAGCAGGTATTTTTTACGGTGTTTGAAACTGTGGAGCTTTGGTCCAGTAACACTCACGCATACATTTTTATGCTCAAGAAACTGAAAGCGGCTTGTTTCTATTTTAAGCAACATCGAAGTGTAGAAAACCAACCCAACCCCCTCTTCAGTCAGCAACACACACACACACACACACACACATAGTACGTCTGTAACTGCCATTCCATTTTCTGGTTATGTAAGGGTTGCAGGATGCATTCAGTGGGTTAGCATAGAAAGGAGAACCTCCTACACTGAAGCTGAATGCCCCTGTCTCTTTTTCCCACTTTGTCAATATACCACCAATAGTGCTGTTTTTGGATGTATTCTCAGAGATGTTGCAATGCTGAAACCACCTCTTCCCGTGCTGGGTTGTGCACGGTGAAGTGGACTTCTCAGGGCAGCGTGGGTTGTTTGGTTCATGTGGGTTGTGTATGTGTGTAGGAAAGACTCATTGATTTTCCTCTCCTCTTCAATCTCTTTTTGACTGTCCCAAATGCTCTCGATTGTTCGTCATAGGTACAGACTGCTCATGTAGTCACTGGTGGGTGTCATTTCAGAGATACATCTAACATATTTAACCTGTATCGGTTAGAATGTGCCGGAATCTCTAGTATTATTTCCTTTTCAGACTCCACAGAATTCCACTGACTTCATTCGTTGTAATATTAGAGCTCTGTACTGAGACACGCTCACCCTATGCTTTTTGTTTAAGTAATCATTTCAACGAAATTTCCCCAAAAACTTTGCTGTGTTAATACTCAGAAATTCTAGAATTTCTAAATCGTTAAACAGAAGGTGAGGTTTTGGTTCTGATCAGGTAGTCACAAGCCTTAAGACAGAAATATTGCTGTTGGCAATGAGGTTATATGATTGACAGCGTACGGAATGTTTCCTACAGACATATAAACATGTCAGCATTCACTAGCTATTTCTCCATTAGCTATGGTATTATACTGTTTCATGCATTTCTTTGGATATTTGTTGTGGTAGTAAACTCATAGAGAATATCTGTTTAGTTTGAAAGATAAATTTCAAATTACTCTAACAGCAAGTAAGGACCTGACAAATGAGGAAAAACCAGAGCAGCTGTTCTACACGGTAATAATCCATAACACAGAAATCCTTCATGATTTGTCATACTTGCGTGCCATCACCATCCAATGTGATTTAATTATAGGATGACTTAATTAGATTCAAGATTAAAGTTATCTCTCAGTTCTTTCCTTACAATCAAGAGCTGAAGTTATGCTTTTTCCCTCCCTCCACAAATTTGTAGATTTTAATGGGCCAACCATGTGACACACAGCTACATGTTGTAGGGCTTTCTATTTATCCTTTTGATTAGTACTTTGCCTGACGTTAATGATTATATTGTCTCCAAACCCTAATATTAGTGCTAATCATAACCTTAGTGTAACATAAACCTGCTGTCGTCAACTTGGTTTGGAGTTTGGATGTTTCTTTGCATCGCCTTTAGGTTTTTCAGCTTTTGAAACTCCTGTATTTTGTGAGATTCTCTGTCAGAACTACTAAACTCGCTCGGTTTACACACATCAGCTGAAACCCCATTCTCTTTGACTCGTATGACAATGATGTTCCAAGGTGCTGCTGTAGGGTGCATAAATGTTTTAGAACTTTCAGATTTTCGTGGTTGTCCTCGTTCTCACAGTGAGATTCTCTGTAACATATTCTAAGCTTGTATGACTCACATCGATCCTAACTCCAATCCTCTTTAATCCCTGCCGAGTCAAAGGGACTGGCGTTTCAGACCGTAAGGAACATTCCGGCTCGCGTTCGTATTCTGAGACTTTTGGCTTTTGCCCGTATCCCTCATCTTATAACTTGATCCTCTGTAGTAATTGTTGACGACACGTAAGCCAACTCTAACGCTCAGAAATGTCTTAATATCCACGACCAAACCTCCACTACCGCTGGTGTGAATGAGATGACCGTTGGCGTGTTGTGATGGCAAAGTTATGTGAAATTCTCGTGAACTCCAACGTGAACTCTCTTGAAAGACCGTGTGCCTTTGAGTTGACACTCTGTCTGGCAACCATTTCACTTCCATGTATCCCTGCACACCAATGTGCAGCTCATCTTTTTTTTTTTTTATTCTTTTTTCTTTCGCTGTAGCGCAGAGAATCAACACCCTTGGTGCTTCTCTCTGCAGCAGGACTATCTGTGAGGAAGCGTCCTGTGAAGATGATTGAGATTAGATCCGTGCTGATATTTTGGCCGCGTCTTAGGCTTCAGGACGCCGGCTGCTGTAGAAATACATTTTTTTTTTTTTTCTTAACTCGAGGGCTAGAAATACTTACGTCTGCTGAGATGCTGAGATGCTTAGATACCGCTGAGTGGGATTTTACAACAGCAGAAGAGTCAGCTGTGTTCCCTAAAAAAAACCAAAAAAACGAAAAAACTTCATTTTCTCTTCATTATCTCTCAAGATGCACCCCCCCCCCCCCCCCCCCTTTTCTTTAAACAATCCACTCGGCTGCTATTAATATCTCCCATTTCACACTCTGGCCACGTGCAGTTGTCGGGCTCCCAGTAATACTGTTTTTGAACGCAGAGGAGGAGAGCACTTGGTTTACACCGTCGCACCTTCATCGAGAATATTCTTATTAATCTCGTCCTCTGTATTATTCATGACTGTTTAGCAGGCCGTGTGTCATTAGACATGCAGGACTGAGCACTGACCGCAGGAGTAAGGCCTGCCTCTAAGAATGTCCACTCTAATCCTGTTTATGTGCTTAGTGAACTGTTGCTCCTCTGACCACTAGATCTGCGTTAGTGGATATTTTAAGAGTCTGCAAGGATGACATAAGCTTGAGCAAGCACGGAGGGAGGTTCAAACAGGCTTTCTCAGGAGGGGTCAGGTCAGTGTCGACGGCAGCCCACTTTCTCTTAATGTGGGGAAAGAGAGCACGAAACCCGTCCCACTCTACGCTGTCTTCCTTAAAGAGGATCCTTCCTAACCTATAAATTTTGAATTTTTGTGGGAAAAGAGTTACATTAATGAAATCCCTTGAGTCGCACTCTGACACACTGTGTAAAGTGATATCATTAAACCACCCACATGGGAGCGCTAGGATGATGGATTTGGGGGAAGAAAAAAAAAAGGTAAGATGATGATTTATTTGTACACATAAGTTGTGACAGTAGTAACAGCAGCTTTTCTGATTGGTCCTTACTGACTTTTCAGTCAGTGGAGCTCTCTGGAATATCCAGATATGCTGCCACATTAAATATTCATGAGCCTTCCAGAGTTCTGTCATCCCTAATTGGAGGCTTGTAATTTGTGTCTGTAACAAGTTATGTAAAACGTGACACACCCACACGACTACTGATAGAGTGAGTTGGAATGTACCATTATCTTCTACTGCCCTTTGCTGAGAAACTTAGATACCCACAGAACACCGTGGTGTATGAGAGCATGGCTGATAGATTCCCCAGTTATGCGTGTTTTTGTGTGCACAAACTATGAGCAAACTCATTGATTCATTCACTCATTCATTGAACAGCACACATCCAAGCCCAGGACCCCACTTTCTACAAAAATAAAAAAAAAAAGAAAAGAAGGGGGGGGGGGGGGGGGGGATATGGCCCTTTCCTGGACATTTTGGCCAAATAACTCAGCCTCACTTTCTTAAAGGTTTAGGAGTAGGAGTTAAATTGCGTGGGGATAGCAGAAATTCAGACCCCTGTGACTGGAGGAGAGAGAGCCATTTAAGATTAGTGACTGCCCACTTTTTTTTGTCGTTCTGGTGAGGTTAGTACCTGTTTTGCCGATAAGGCGGGGCTGTTTGGGGTTAAGCCTGTCTGGAGTTCTGATCCTGTCGTAGCCCAGGACTTGTGCTTAGCTGCGGTGGAAAACTGTGTCACCGAGAATCAAACGATCAGGTGAGACAGAGCCGTTTACAATGAGGTTTCGGCCGGGCGAGCTTATCCTCGAAATCACTGCGCAGACGATAAATCAGATAGTGTTTGAGCTAGGGATGAAAATGATGTCTGCTTTTTTTTTTTTTATGACAGATCTGAATAATTCAATACTCTCATACACAGTCATATTTCCAAATGGAACCAATCCAAGCACCACCCACCTACCCAGGAGACTCTTCCAGTTGAAAAAGTTTTCAGCACACTTTCATGCAACATAAAGTGATGGCTACACATACTCAAGATATTGAAGGAGAAAAATATTGAATATTTGTGTCTAGACATATTTTGCCGGTGAAGGTCCTTTTGGAGAGAGTTTGTTGGTAATAAACAGAGCAGGGAATGTGTCCTCTTTAGTTATATTTTAGAACATATCCCAGTAGGAAACCAGAGAGGAGGGTCAATGGGTAAGAAAAAAACGACTTGGGCTCCATCACGCCGACGAGGGGCGAGAACAGCCTGTTCTGACAGACTGCGAATAAAGATGTTTCGGCAGAGCAATGTACTCAGAGTCCTCACACCTGATTATAACTACCTAAGATCGTCGATTGTCTCCTGTTTTTGTAGGTGAAAACAAAAAGGAACTTTGTGCAGAAATGATCGAGTTTGTAAAAATAAAACAAATATGAGCGACAGAGAGAGACAGAGAGAGAGAGAAGTGTATGTTACAGCGTCAGACGTCTTGAAACGGATTCCACCATCTGACAGAATGAGTTAGCCATGTTCTCAGTTCTCACCCAATGGAGCGGAAGCCCATAACGAGGTTTGTCTTGCAGGTCACAAATGGAGAGATCTTCACAACTACAGAACTACAGAGGTTAAGACTATTTGTGTATTTTTTTTGTGAGTCTGTCTTTGGTTTTAATTACTTGGTAAAACTTTTGAATGATTGAAAAATAAACACCAGTTCATCAGACGCTTTAGAAAGAGTCCACATCTTTAATATGTATCACAGACTAACGAAGAGCAAAAAACATCTTTGATTTCCTCCGTGTCGTGTTGCCTGGAAACCATTTGCCTACAGTTTTTTTTTCTTTTTCTCTCTCTCTCTCTCTCTCTCTCTCTCTCTCTCTCTCTCTGTCTTTTTTTTTTTTTTTTTTTTTTGCTATTATTTGGAGTTTAATCTGGGGTTCATTGTAATAAGCCTTCGTAACAGCCCTCGGAGGCAGGGGTTCAAACACCCCATACTAAATTCTGTGTTGGGCTTTTTATCAACAGTTTCGTAATTCATTTAGCTGGAATTGCCTCTTAAAGCTTCTCAAACTGCAGATTCAGAATGTGTTAAATTACATCCATAATTAAGACTTGTGTAGGTCTAATTCAGCTAAGCTTATTTGGAATCAGTGCCCGCAGCAAGCCCATTCATATGATATCTTATACGAGAAAAAGCAACGGGGCATTCAGAAACTGAATGAATGCTAAAAGGCATGGAGTCCTAGAGTAGGTGAGGGTCATTTATTACATTCTCCTTCCCCTGTTGTTTTCTCGCGTCGTTTTAAAGTACTTTTTTGTGAATGAGGAAAAACAGAACCCCGTTCATAAATTTCTTCTTCTTCTTCTTCTTCTTTTTCTTTCTTTCTCTCTTTCTTTTTTTCTCCCGCCTCGTTTGAGGAGATTTGTGCGGCATTTGCAGGTTCACTGGCCTCTTAACCCTCAGTGGTTTTCCCCTCTCCCTCTGCAGCTCTGCTTACTGTCAGCAATTTGGGAAGTTTCCTTTCAGAAAAGGGGTTTAGCACTTTACTAGACCCCTGACTCTATTTAAGTAAGAGGATTAATCTTGACACGTTACAGGCACCGGATAAGGAAGAAGAAAAAGTTCAGGGTTTTAAGAGGCAGACATCTGGAAAGCAATGCATGTATTTTCACACCTGGTTTCTCACTGAACGCGAGTGACTTCTTGACTCATATTAATTAGATCTTAATATTATCAACTGTGGTTTGTAATAAATGACTTCCTAAAGTTTTTCTTCCCCACTCCGGTGGTTCCTTTGGTCCATAATTTCACACCGCGCCATACAAAAAGTACGTGATATTTTGGTTGAGTAATTTAGTACTATTTTTGTGGTCTGCGGTGGGTATCAGACCTGTTCTCTTGTGGCCTTTTATGGCTGTCAGGCTACTCTGTAAAACTGGCAGCTGCTATAGCAACACATTCAAAACAGCTGACAATACAATACAGTGCATTATTGTATAATGTAATAAATTCAGCTCACTTAGCCATTTGTGGAGGGCAACACAGGGTCCTCTGGCATAAACAGTCCAGTGACCTCCTGCTTTTACCCAATGGCTGCCACTCTTGGGGATTTCCATCTGTTTATGATGCCAAAGGGGGCAATGTTATTCTCTGAGACCTGGCTTTGCCGCCAAGCTGTTTTGGACATAGTCTGTGCTGTTCAGCGCATGTTCAAACACAGAAGCACAGTACATTCTCTGATCTAGAATGCCGTGCGGCGTGTCAAATGCTCTCAGCTCCCCGAAACCAATCAAATCAAAGCGGCCTGCTGTAACAGAGCTCGTCCTTCTATAAATCTGGTTATGCCACGCTCAGATTAATCGGACAGAAATATTTGTAACGTTATTCGTTTGAAAGAGAAATGCACAGGTGCACTTGAATGGCGCAGCTACTAGTAATTTGTCAAAAACCCTATAACCTCATTCCTGATTAAATACACTGTTTGCGCACTATGAGAAACAATGGATATGCGACGGAGCGAACAGTTATTGAATTGAAATGGAAATCCTCGACGGTTGCCACGTGTTGTTTTCTCTTCAGACAGCTTAGGGAAAGAGAGGGGTACCTCTTTTTCTTTCTTAAGTACCTCCTTTTCATTGTGTTAATTGGTTGAATTATAGGAAATATAGCCTTACCCTCTAGTGTTGTACTCATATACGCTGTGTGGGTAATGTATGGGTGTATTGTTTCATTAGCTGTGCGGGGCTGAGAGGAAAGGAACCTTCCAGGGTGGGGAGTCGCTGTTCTAAGCGCGGGCGGTGCGACCCGATTCGGCTGTGCTTGCAGTGCCGTACTGTGGGTCAAAAGAGCAGGTCAGCGGGGTGGAGGAATGGATGGACAAACACCTACCGCTACAGTGTCACAGAAGACCAAGCTTACGACCTTTTGGAGTTATCTTTGTGGGACTCTGCATGTGTGTGATGTGTGTGTGTGTGTGTGTGTGTTCGTGTGTGTGTGGGAAAGAAAGAGCGACAGAGCGTGTGTGAGTGTGAGTACGCGCGTGTGTGTGTGTGCGCACGCGCGCGTGTGTATTTGAGTGACTCATCCGTTCAGCAGGAGAAGCCTTTGGGAGAAGGTATATTTATACTTGCTAAAGTATCTCAGCTTCACTGCAGTTTTGCCAATTCCACTCTTGCTTGCAGTTTCCATACAAATGCATCCACATTTGTCTCATACGGTTATTATGATTAATAGAAAAGAGACCCTTAGGCTCCGTGTGCAGTGGAACAAAATAGAGTTCAGTCATGTGACGTCACAGTTTCAAGTAAAACACTTAAGTGATGGTTTTGTAGTGTATAATCTGTATATATTATCATAATAATTTGTAAAAGCGATAGAATTATGTAATTGTACCTGCCTGCAAAATCCATACATACCTACTTAACTCCATTTAGACATTTTTGACAGAAACGTCTGTAATACATTTGATAGTTTGTCTGTCTTCAGGTAACTAGCTATTGAATTGTCGTGGCAGGTCTTATTCCTTCAGCTCCACTTTTTACTCACAACCTCCCCCAACCCTCCTCCTCCTCTTCTAACTGTCTCCTCAGTGCGCTCTCTCTTTCTCTCTCTCTCTCTCTCTCTTTCTCTCTCTCAACCTTCCCTTTGCTCTCTTTCCCTCCCCACGCATTTTAGTTTTCTCCCCCACTGCTATAAAAAACGGAAAAAAAAAAACTAATGAAAGGATCGGTCTCATCCATACTGTAAAGCATCTAACCACCGAGCAACTAGTTACCACGGTAACAGGGAGGCTCACACCAAAAATATATTCAATAAAGCATGTGTGATACATCCCACTGCATTCTGCCTTTCGCCTGCACAACGCCGCTTGACTTTATTTGACCAAAGCACCGAAGAGTAAAATCAGCCAACCGTTTTTCACCGCACTGCAGCGTAAAACGCGACGCTTATCACCCGCTTTACGAATCACAATATTTGACACGTTAAAAATTTCTTCTTCCTCAATATTGTCATTTTTGGGTTCATTTTCCTGAATGTGGAAACACTGCGATTGCTTTTAGAGTGTGAGTATTTCTCACCTCATCTTTTAAAAATTTAATACTGTACCGTAGAGGGGAAAAAAAATGACATAAAACATATATTGGCCTGATATTAAATATATATATACACTATGCCATACACCTAAGTACTTGTTGTGTAAAACATATCCACTTGTTTCAGTTTTTTTTTTTCTCTTGTTATTTATCAATTTAGCATGATCCATTAGAGTGTGTGAAATTAAATAACATTTAACTGACGCACTGCATGTGTTGTAGTCCAATCGGGGGTTTGCTCTATGTTGTCCTATGGTGCTTATTTCAAGCTTGTTTTCAGTCAGATCTTCTCTGACATCATCTCACTTAATAACTGATCAGCTCATTCCCTCCTGAGACATATGCTTCATTTTCTTAAAGCTGCACAAGAGCCTAATTCTTTGGTCTCCCGAGCAACAAGCAGAAATTACGCACTCAAAATCCGCACGAGATACGCTGCGAAACAGTTCAATCATAATGTAGTGCAGCTGTTTAACTATTTAATATATGATAACATATTCCCTCCTGCGCTTGGAACAGGAAGTGTGTAGGTTGTGGTGAGTTCATGTTACGCCCCCTTGTGGTTAGCTTGTCCTAATGCAACTTAGGTGCGCATTCCTGTGACTGTATCAGAACCAGTCTGCGGACTGTACCTCATATTTTGAGAGCGATAATATTCAGCCAACAGTTAACAGGTGAAATGGAGAGGAGCGGCCAACCGCTGTGGGAGGAGTGTGACATGGGTGGAGCTCAAGGTTAGTTTCACGTGATTGAAGTCAAAGGAGACATATTATAATAGATATGTCACCAAAAGAGAGATGTTATAAAAAAAGTTGTGCTGTTAAGAGAGAGATGTTATGTTGCTGAGGTGTCTTTCTCTTTATCCCCTAATTGCTCCCTCAGAAGTATGTTTTACTGCTCTTCGTGAATTTGAAGTTGTTGATTTTGAGCTCCTTTTAAACCTTGTTTATGATACGACGAGATGAAAGGGCAAGTTACACTCACTTAGTAGATTTTTCTCTTGATTTAGTTCTGAAGACAAGACCCTTCATTTGATTTTTGGAATGATCCTGCAGATTTTGTGAAGTGACTGAAAAATGTGAAAAGCAACATACATGTAGTCACAGTTTATTAGCGTCCTTCCTTTCAATAGCCGTTTCACTGTACAGCGTAGCAATGGAGCAAAATTACATAACTGGTTTGTGTGTGTGTGTGCATGCGTGTGCGTGTGTGTGTGTGTGTATACATGTGAGTACGTGTGTACACATGGATAGAGATGTTTGTGTATGTTTGTGTGTTGAGGAGGCGTCTCCACACTAAAAAAAGCCAGCCACTTTCTCCCAGTGTAAGACATCACCCTCAATACATCTCCCCCTTTCTCCCGTACTCTTAACATTTATCGTTTTTTTTTTTTGCTTTAATGCAGTACTGTAATACAGCATAATAAGTTGTCTTCAAAATCCTTGCCTTCTACTTATTCCTCCTTTTTCTAGAGCCAGAGTGACATGATAAAGCTGCGCGTGTGTATGTGTGTACGAGAATGAGAGTGAGAGAGAGAGAGAGCGAGGGAGAGGGAGAGAGAGAGAGAGAGGTGCTTAGAATCTCCTCTTTTGGCAGTACGGCTCTGTGAATGTTGTCAGTTGAAATGCTTGATCTAGCAATAAAGCCTTTCGTAGCATTCGCTCTGTGCCTTCCAGACATGTCTCTCTGTAAGAGTCCCCAACCTCGAGATCGATACGGTAACAAACAGCGAAAGGGAAGCGTCAGCTCGGCTCCTGGAAGCACGTGCTCAGGGATGTAACTTGCCTCTCGTCTGTCTTTTTTACTCTCTCTTCTTCTTCTTCTTCTTCTTCTTCTTTTTTTTTTTATTTCCTTCCTTAAGAAGCTCTGCCGTCACATCGATCCTTATGCCCCTAACTCCCTGCAATGTTTTTTGCATGTTACTGTGCACTGAGGACTAGTGTAAAGGTAAGGCAGGTGTTAAGGACTTTGACATCGTATATATGCACCAGTGTATATATACACATATCTGTATCCATGCATATGTGAATATGTGTGTGTGCGTGTGTGTGCGTGCGTGCATGTGTTTGTGTGTTTTGGAGGTTGAATGTTTTCTGTAAAAACAGTTACACAGGTGATTTGGACACCTGTGAATTATCCCACCAGGAGTTGCCTTTCTGAGTGATAAAATCCCTCATTATCCAGTCGTTCCAATGCTATATTTAGTTTTAAAAAGTAAAGTAAAAAAAAAAAAAAAGAAACAAACAAAGAAAAAATGATAGGGATAAGGCTATTGAAGTGGGAAAAAAAGCACAGCCAAGCTGTGAACTGGAACTGTTGTTATTTTCAAAAATTGTCCCCTTGATATTTTCTGACAGCTTCAATGTGTGTCTAATAATGCATGCAATCATGTCTAGTGTGTGTTAGAAAGTCTCTTTTATTCTCAGTAACAAAGGGCTTCTTAGCAGAGATGCATGGAGCACTCCCAGTCCAGATGGCAGATGAATGGCTTAGCTTAGCTCACTGACTAACGCTAGCAGGCTCGCGGCGTGCAGAGTAGCGGAGTAGGGTGTAAGCAGCGGTAAACAGTAACACACTGTCTCATTGCTGAGGTTTTCTGCATGAATGTTCCACGGTTTATCTTCCTACAGCATTGCCGCGACTTTAAGTTTCCTCAGGTAGACCCCCCCCCCCCTTCCCTTTTTAACGTGTTAAACGAACCTAGCCATCAAATAAAAACTACATTTTACCATTTTTTTTTTACCAGTCATTTTACAGACTTGCTCTATTTCGGTTCACGTATTTCAGATTCTACCAGTCTGTCAAGGACTTTCTCATGAGTTGTGAGTTAAAGCAAATGTTTTAAACCAAAAGGAAAACATACCACAGATATCTGTGAAATATCAGGGGGGGGGGGGGGGGTGGGGGCGGCTGAACAAAGAGAATGAAAAGACTGTGAATTGCTCAAATATTCATGGATAATGCAACAAAGGTCACGTTTGATTGCGTACGCAGGACGTACGAGCACCAGGTCGTGCGGGTTCGAGTCTGCTTTCCCTAGTCTTTCTTTCAGAAAGGTGGTTGTGTCAAAGCTGTGGTACTCAAATGAATATGGGTTCGCCTCCCGTGAACCCTCATACCTGCCTAACTTCTGACTCTGAGGATGAAAGACACTCTTCTCATCACTAATGTATCAGCCACCATCCTTTCGCCACTTTCATTAATACCAACGCTCCCTGTGCTGGTCACACTGAGCATGTGCAGGACGGGTGAATGCTTTTAAAGATGTATGTAGCATTTGCTGCACCTGTCAGGCTTTTACTTCAACTCTGGTCAGGGTTTTTTTTTTTTCCCCCTCAACTTATTCCAGTAAGAGGAGCTGGGACTTTAAAGCTAGTAATTGTGTACATGTCGTGTTTGTAGAATGAATAGGTGCTGAGGGCTCCTTTACTCATCACTGGCTGTAGTAAATAAAGTTTTTGGCCTGGTTCTGGGACCGTGGTGTACGCGTGCGCATGTGCTTGCGTGTGTGTGTTTTTTCCGCGTGCACCTGCAGACGTAAACGGTAAGCTATGATGATGAGACACAGTGTAATTCTATGTCTCTGTCATAGAGTTTTCTTGAGTGTGACTGAACGGGGGTGTTTGTTCCCGTGTGGGTGGGTTCGTATGCGCATGTTCCTGTGTTTGTGAGAGCGTGGGAGCATGTGTGGGTGTGTACGTGCGCGCTTGTGTGTGGGTGTGTGCGTGTGGGTGTTTACATGCAGAGCAAGAGGAGCAGAGTGGGTCTGAATATGTGTCACATTCCAGTAGCTTCCTCCCAACCCCCCCCCCCTCTCCCCTGTGGCTGCGAAATTAGCGCGTGTTAGGGGTGTGTAATGATACCCTTGGCGTACTTAGCCTGGCTAGGACCACTTAGCTGCAGGGTAGCATCCATCTGTACCACTGTTACTCAATTTACAGGCAATTTACAGAAAACCTTTACAAACACTTACAATGTGATGTAGAAAGCCACACTTAGACACATGGCTGGGAGTTACTGATTGACCACAGCTACAGATCATTAAAGAAAATCATTTAATTGCAGTTGGTTTTTTAATTGCAAGATCAGAGAAGCTCCATTATCTTTACCAGGCCGTTAATGGACCAGTGATCAGAATAAGCAAACCGGCTCTTGTTTAAATAGTTTGTATTCACACACTTTTTTTTTTCTCTCTTCCTTGGCAAATTAATTATGACAGCAATCAGTCCACTTGTGTATTCAGATTTTTTTTTTTTTAAACAAGATGAAATGAGTCAGTTGGTTTCGTGAATCACAGCAGTGTATTTGTTCTCGTTTCTGGAATCCATTAGGTCGCGATTAACCCCTTAATTGCAAACGCAGTGTTTCGAAGGTGCTTTTATGTCTTTGCTAAACTACACGCTCGGTTTGTCGATGATCATGTTTCAGATCTTGTAAAATCAGTTTCTTCATAATACAATTCCTTTATAACCTTTTACACTGTTTTTTTTTTCACACTTTATAGACAGTTGCATCAAAACAGTGCAGGTTAAACATGATCTTAATCCACTGTGCCCATGTATCTGACAAAGCCAGTGTTACTGCTTTTCCTTACGTGCGTAGGTGCATATTTATATGCTTTCTTTCCAACTCGGAGACCTCTTATGTTTCTTTGTGAGGATGGGTCCTTAAGGTTTCAGCTCTGATTTTTATGATATCTTATGCATACACACACTGGATGCCTATGGGATTTACGGCATTCCAGCAGATAACTCATTTTTGGCGTTTCTTTCTCTATGCCACTGCAGTGAAATCTCATTAAAACTGAGGAAGACTGTTTACTGAACTGTTTGTTTTAACTACTGTTAGAACTTTAATCTTATTCATCTAAAGTACACAAAAATATCAAATATGGAAATAACTGAGGATGAACAAAGGAGCATTCTGAAACAGGTTAGAATAGAATTATGATCACACACACACACACACACACACACACACACACACACACGAGTGAATAGCGGGGCGTGGCGATCGTTGCTAAACATTTTCAATCGATCTTTTCTCTGACGTTAGAGCGAAAACTTTCTTTAAAACCGGACACTATTTTATCTCACACAGTCTACATATCTTCTATGATATCATCTAATTTATTAGGAGGTTTAAAGAATGAATTTAATGCATCTGAAGATGTCTTTTAATGGAATTTCCTACTACAAAACTCTCACCTTCTGTCAGTGAAGATCGACTTTGAAGAGGATATGGTACATAGTGAATTTGACCCATCTTCTAAAAATGGAGTGCTTTGATCTCTTTGAACAAACATGAATATGTAAGACTGCGTCAAACCTCTAACCATTCTTGTCATGTGGGAATTAGAACCATGCAGATGAAAGTTGTGTCATAGTTTGGTGCGGCATGTTCTCTTGATCCTACGCTTTTGAAACGCGCGGTTTTAGCGGTAAGTATGTTTAAGGATGGGCAGGTAAGGCAGTAGTCCTTATAATGATTCCAGTCACACTCCTCAGTCTGACATTAGTCAAACATCGCTCTAAACGCGTCGGTAAGAGAACATTAATCGTTCGTCCAGGATCCTGTCGTCCCACCCCACATCTACCTAGCGTCATCTGCCTCCCTCAGATAAAAAACGATCTCACAGGCTGTCCTTTAAGCTTAAAATCTCCTATAGCAACCATACAGCGTTGCTATAGCCTTCCAGCATCTTGGCAGTAGGGCTTGACTGTGGAGGGTTTAATCCTATCTGGGTTTTGATTGTGGAGCTGTTTTGGGTGGGTAACCGATTAGAGGGGCGATGGTGCTGGTTCTGGGGGTGTTCTGTGTTACCGTCGGATTCTTTCCCTCGGCGACCTCGTTAGTAAGTGCAGACGGTCGCTGTGTGGTGGCCGCCCACTGAAGTGTCATCAGACCTGGTGGAATTCTCACTTCAGCCTCTCACAGACTGCCACTGCTGTCCACAAAACTCACAGACGTTTTAATGAGCAAAACACACTCTTACACACATGCACACTAACACACACACACAGACACACATGCACACACACAAACACATGCACACACACTCACACTCACACTCACACACTCTCCCTCTGCCACTGTAGAGATAAACTGACTCTCTATTTCGGACGGTTTAGCATAAACCACCCCTTTCGTCTGTAAATTGCAAACCTTAAAGGCGGTCCTGATCTTGGTTCCCCCCCCCGACCAATGACATAATAGTCCCATCTCTCTCTGTGGGTGTTCCTTATGATGCCTGCAGTGACAAAGGCTGCTGCGCACAGACACTGTCACTGCTGCACTGGAGCCCTGAGGTGTCGTTCTAGAACGTTCCATCAGCTTAATCTCTGCACTCTCTCATCACGCAATCTCATCTCGTCTTCGCCCCGACCGTCTTGCGCTTAATGCGCGTCGCTCATGTCGATAGCCCATACTTCACAGAGAGCGGGGGTCTCTTTAAGATCCTTTTTAAAGGAACCTCACCACTTTGACAGTCACTGGGTGTGGCGTTGCAGAAAAACGGGTCCGGGTAGGAACTGTCACCCGACCGATCCTTTAGTTCCTTCTTGGCTGGGATCCCTGCATT